>NW_008632901.1:9819-11965 GCF_000691845.1 Merops nubicus | reverse complement strand
CCGGTGCCGGCTCTTCCAGCGCCCACCGAGCGCTCCCCCGGGGTGCTGCCAAACACACCCCGTGTCTTCTCGTGGTGCAGCGTTGAACCCCAGCACCCCCAGTGCTCTGCACTCCCTCTTTTCCCACGGGCTTGCCCTCTTGCAGACAAACCCTGGCCTGGACTCTCCTGTGGACGCAAGCTCAAGTCGCTTCTTCCCTCAAGCCCCACACGATGCTTGGCACCAGGGCAGGTCTGGCTGTCCCCTGTGACCTCTCCCTGCCCAGCACCCGTGTCCCTGCAGGTGCATGGCCCCGTGGGCCTGCAGCAGCAGATCTGAGCCCTGCTGGGACACGCACAGAATTTCCTCCAGAAGGTGCTTGAAGTGGAGAGGAGGAGTGTGTCTACCCTTCCACCCCCAGCACCCATGTACGTCTGTTAGCTGAGGGGCTGCAGGAGGCTGCTGATGATTTATGTATGTGCAGACGTGGGCTTTCTGGTGAGTCTATTATGAAGACAGCCCCATCCATCAGCCGCTCACAGACGTGGTCCCCAGCGGGACGTGGGACCGAGGAGAATGTCACCTCTGGCCCTGGCCTGAGCCCGACTGCTCCAGCCTGCCTGGCTGCTCCATCCTGCCCAGGGGTGCAGGGTTTATCCTTCCCACCCTCCAGTGAAACCAGAACGAGCAAAACGAACAACTGCTTATTGCAATTATAGTTGGCCAAGTCTATGGAGGGGCTTTAAGTCAGGCAGCAAAGCTGCAGGAGAAAAGCAGTTCTGAGGGCAAGGACTGGGATTTTGAGTGACTTCTCCCCAGCCAAGTATGCTCGTGTGGGTCTAGAGTGGATGTCCTCTTCCCCATAGCTTATCTGAGCCACCTCTTGAACCTGCATCCTCCTGAGGAAGGACTGCTCCATCCAGGCAGCCATTCGACCAGCAATGAGCTCTGAGCTCCTTGGATCCAATGTTTATTTTCAGCACCTTTATTGCTGGGCCAGGTGGATCAGAAGCAGCCCGTCTGCCAGGAGCTGGAGTTTCTTTATGCTGTTCCCTTCATTTCCCCATCTGTAAAGCAGTGAAAACAGTAGTAATGGGTGATTATCAAGGCAGATGGTTAGGATGCAGTTCCTGCTCGTTAAATACTGTAACATCACTGAAAAGCACTGGGGGAGCACCCAGAGCCTGAACACACGGATGCCCTCTGGTGCTCACCACACTGGGGGAGCATCCCTGTGTGTCCCCATCGGTGCCATTTACCCAGCAGAGCCACAGATCCCTCCTCGAAGAGCTGGAGGAAGCCACTGTGTAACCAGGGGACAGTTATTGGCAGTTTATCCCTCAGCCCACATCCCTGGCAGGATGCAGGAGGTCGGTGGCTCCCCATGGAGCATGTGTGCCCCCGTCCATGTGCACAGCCTGGGAGGAGGCGACAGTTCCTGCCACAGAGGGAGATGGGTTTTGAAGGTCACGGCCTCCAGACAGCCAAACCCTGTGGAGACCATGTCCTGGCATCCACCACCTGCTGGTGTCTCTGCTGCTGGTGCCAGCGGGTCTGCTGTTAGCAGAGATCCATCGGGGAGGGAGAAGGGACGTGGGATAATGTTACCCCAGCAGGGCTAGAGGCAAGAGGAGAATGCTTTTCCTGCATGGGAAAGGCCCTTGCATTCCAAATCTGCTGTGGCAGCAAAACGGGAGCTTTGGTGCTCTGTGTTGTTTTTGAACCATGCCAGAAGAGATTCTGATCTGTGCAAACCCACCCACCAGACACCAGAGTTAGGCCTGTTATTAGCAGTGCCCCAGAGGAGCAGGCACATGCATGCCAGCCTGTGGAGTGACCTAATGAGGGTCAGACCCTCTCTAATTTACTGCAGACCCATTCCCCCTCCTCCTCCTCCTCCCAGAAATGAGGGTGGATGGGGAACATCCATCACTGGCCCCAGCTTTTGGCACCACCCCCCCCTCGTGTTCATGGCTGCCCTCTCTCACCCCCATTGTAAAGGGTTATTCAATATTTCCCCTCTCAGGTGCAACCTGGCCCCTGTCCAGGAGTACTCCCAGGACGTGGGCATGAAGACAGACCTGGTGACTATGAACCCCTCGGTCATCCAACGGGCCTTCGAGGACCTGGTGAACGAGACCTGGAGGGAGAAGCTGCTGCAGAGGCT
>NW_008632901.1:0-9788 GCF_000691845.1 Merops nubicus | reverse complement strand
CTCCACCTGCAACGGCAGCATCCTCTGGATCCCGGCGTTCATGGCCAAGGGGGGCAAGGAGCGAGTGGAGTGGGTGAACGAGCTCATCCTGAAGCACCACATCAACGTGAGGACTGCCTACCCCTCGCTGCGCCTGCTGCACGCTGTCCGAGGGTGAGGGCATCTCTGGTGTGCTCAGAGCCAGGAGCTCCTGAGCTGGGAAGGGAAAAAAAACCATCCATGGGTTTGTGCTAGAGGCAAATGGCACAAGCTGGTTCTTTCTGCGGATCACGAGGAGGACTTCACGGGTGGTGGCTGGTCCCTAGATGAGAACTGGAGACCACCAGCCCAGCAAGCAGGGGCTCCTCACTCTGCTGTTGGAGTGTGGGAGCTTCTAGGTGTGCAACATAGCGACCCCAAACCTTCCAGTGCCTTCCTGGGTGTCACACGGAGAGCTCCCCAGCCTAGGGTTAGGGCTTTCCTTGGGGAAACGTGTCTGCTGAGCTAGCAGTGAGGTTGGTCACCTTGTGCTTGGGTGACACCTGCAAGTCTCACACATCTCCTCGAGTCAGGGAGATCATGGGCACCTGTAATGGTGCTGCTTGCACTGCTCATCTGAAATGACCTGCCAAGGCAGGGAGGGGGCTGATGTGGTCTGGTCCTGCTGATCAGATAAATAGAGCCAGGTGCTGGGGAATGAACTTCTTGAGAGAGAGGGAAGGAAGGAAGGAAGGAGACTTTCTGCTCTCCTCTTGCAACTCCAGGTGTGTGGGAGACACAGGTGTTGTGTGGATGAGGAGGTTATAAAAGGAAGAGAGCCTTAAAAGTGAGACTTCCATGTATATGGCTTGGAGAGGAGGTAAGCTCTTGTTGTCTTGCTTTATTTCTCATGGGAGAATCATGATTCATTAAGGATTGAGGGAGTCTAGGCAGGCAGTGGCCTATGCTGGAGATAGTTTAGTGGTGGTAGTTGCCTGCTCTGATCCTGACTAGACCCTGTGGATCTCCCAGGATGGGAATTCACTCATGTAGCTGGTGCTCCCAACCTCTAAGCCTCAGCATTAATGTTTCTTGACTGCTTTGAGGACTTCTTCCCCTGCACAGCTCTGAGCCTGAGCTCTTCTGGTCGCTTGGTCTGTGTCGGGTGTTGTTCTGTCCCAGCTCAGGTTGTGTGTCAGTGCAGGGGGTGGGTGCAAGGCAGATTTTGGGGTCATTTCCTGCAGTTGAGAGCTTAAGGGGTTGCTCTGGAGAGAGAGAGAGAGGTGTGAAAGGTGGCTCTGGAGGCAGCCTGGGAGGACTGGAGGCTCTGGTGTTGTGGTGCATCACAGGCAGAAGTGATGGGTGAGAAGAGCCAAGTCTGCCCCCAGTCCTGTGTCTGAGGCTCCCCTGGGCTGGAGAGGCCTCTTAAAGAAGATGCTGGCTTTGAGGTAAAGAAAAGGAAGGGAACAATACCACAGCTCACAGAAAGGAAGGAGAGGAAGGGAAAAAAAAACCCACAACCCAAATTCTGAGCTATTTCTAGCTGTAATTGACTTACTTTCATCTGTCAAAATAGAATTAAGCTCCTGTAATAAGCCCTTTAAATCAACAGGCTGCTAATCCTGTGCTGGCAGGCATTCCCAGTGCCAGAAACTTCCCATAGGAAGCTTTGTGGAGGGATTGGCAAGGACTGGGCATCACTTTCCCACGGGAGAGGAGGAGGAGGATGCCTCGATAAGCTCTGCTGACGAGCTTATCTTCCAACTCGTGGCACCTTCCTGGCCCCCTGTGCTGCAGCCCTGTGGCCCAGCTGGGCTGGCTGGCTCTGGTTCTGCCTGTGCATCTCTCACAGAGCAGGGCTGGAGCCACCACCCGTGGCTGGAGGGGATGCAGGGATTTTGGGACAAGCCCAGGGGTCAGTGCTGTCTCTCGGTGCATGGAGTGATGCACCACTCTCTCCAGGGCTCAGAGTTGTGTCTGTCTTGTGCACACATTAGTGTTCCCGTGGGTTTTGATGGGGTCCTGTGCAAGGAACATGGGTTCAAGCTTCTGAAAACCTGCTGAGGCTCAGAGGGATGCAACCATTCAGGACATGAAGGGAGTGAAGTGGCTGCTGTTGGAGGGTGGCTGGGATTGATGTGGGACCAGCACGTGGTCAGGTGCTGATGAGGAGCTCCAAGTGCTCAGTCTGAGCCACAGCTGAGACCCCCATCCTGTCCCTTGGGCTGGTCACCACACTGTGGGGCAGTGGGGAAAGGTGGGTTGTGGCTCCATGGGAGCAGCACTAATTCAATTATAACCACAGAAGCCTGTGCTAATCCTCGTCAGGGGAGCTGCTGCCTGACCTGCCCTCCTGCTCTCACACTCATCCGCAGGAAAACAAGGATGCCTACTAATTAACAATTAATAGGACTAAAACTGCAGCCCCCTCAGAAAGCCAGAACTGAGGGGAACACTTCAACACTTACCCAGTGTGCTGTGGCCTGCCCAAGGAGCTGTGCAGAGGGACCCCAAAGGGCTGGGTTGGGCTGGAGGGAGGCTGGAGTCAGTGTAAACCCTCTCCTTGGTGCAGCCTCCTCAGGTCTGGACTTGGATGGATTTCAGAGTGATTCAGGCAGCACTGAGTGAAGTGGCCACAGCTAAAGGAGGGTGGTGTGTGCTCGTGCTTCTGGTGCTCTATGGGAACTCTCTCAGGTACCTGGAGGGTTGTCTTGACCATGTGCTCAGGGTAATGGATATGATGTCGTTGGGGATGAAGGAATCTTTCCTCAGGTCAGACTGACCAGAATCACTAGGAGTTGCCTTGCTCATCTTTTGTGATAGTCTAATTCCTATCATCATTCTGTATAGGAGCTCCTTGCTACTACAGGGCTGTGGTCTCCAACGACTTCCTCTGCCTCTCCAGCTCTCTCTGCAGAACATGCCCGTTCATTTCTTTGACAGATCTGAGATTTGTCAAAACAAACACATTTTGTGGCATGCAGCAGAGAACTGATAATCCACAAAGCCTCACAGAACATCCCTCTGTGCTGCAGTGGGCTGCAGCTGCAGAGGTGTCTCATCTTCTTTGCTGGATAAAGCTGCTCTTTGTAATCTATCCTAAGTTGATTTGGAAATCACCAAGAAATGTGGGAAGTCTTTCAGCCAAAACACTCTCTCTCTCTGTTTTTTTTTCCAGGGAATAGCACTTTCTACAAAGGCTAACATCTCAGCCAACTTCAACGGGGCTACAAAAGCTTTGCCTTTTCTCTTCTTCCTTCACTACCAGTGAAACACATTTGTGAGTTCTCAACTCTTCCTTGAACTTCATTGTCCTGCTCTGCTTTCCCCCACGCCAGAATGCATTTCAGTGGCAATTGAGCATTTTTTCCTATAATTTCCAGTGCATTTGGGGCATTTGTAGAGTGTGCGTTGCCGAGATAAGTAAAAAGCATTTGATTTTGTTGTTCTTAACAACATCATTTGAGACATCACCTTCCTAGCCGTGAGGGTGCCTTAAGTGTTTGCTGATAGCTTTTTGTGCAGAGGATTCTGGATAATCTGTGCAATAGGAGGGAGGCTTTTGTTACCTGGTTGAACTCACCGCCTTCATGCCGTCAGTATTTCGATGGAGGAGCTCAGAAGGAAGCCAAGTTCCTACACAAGGCTGAGGAGGAAAGCTGTGCCGTGGCATGGAGCCTGCTCATGGGGTCAGGGCAATGCTTTTTGGGGGTGCACAACTCAATTTGGAGAGATTTTATAAAAGGTCTCCTGAGCAATTCATCTGGCGAGCGCAGTGCTCATCTCCTGGCTGGGAAGCAAGCAAGCCCCGTATAAGTCATCTGTTAGTGTCTCCAAAAAGCCTTGTAATCCCTATTGCCAAGCAGCTTTTGTTAGAGAAATAACATGAAATGCAGGAGGCAGAGGGAAATAATTGTGTCTGAGGGCTTGATGATCGCTCCTTGCAGAGAACTCGTGGGCACGTTTCAGTTTGCCTTGTCTAATCTAGTCTAACATTTCTCACTGTGTCCATCACGAGGGTCTCTTGGCAGTAACCAATTCTAATCCCAGAAGATTTTGTTAAGAGCTTCTTGAAAGAGAAAAAAAAAAATAATAAAAAATCAATAAATCTTCCAGCTCCTTGGCTAGGTCTCCTCTTAGGTTTAACATCCAAATAGCTGTGACAGCTCACACGCACTCTTCACAATAGCCGTCGCCTTGCTCAGGGGCTGTAGCTTGTTGTGCTGCTCTGCCACGTGTCCTCAGAAGTGCCACGTGGTGGCACTTGAGGTGGATTGGTTCATCTTTGCCTCGGATGTCTGCCTGGGTCCTCACACCAAAACAACCCCTAAAGCTTTGCTGCTCTTTCCAGGGCGACGCTGGCGCCTTTCCCCTCCGTCAGCCAGGGTGGAAACCCTCCCCTGGTCCCTCCTCCTTGTGTCCTGGTTGTGCCACCTCCTTTCCAGCAGCCTTTGCCTTGCTTAAGCCATGCAGGGGACACACGTACAGATAAATCTCCTAACCTGTTTTGATTGCACCACTCCCCAGGCTCCCCTCTTCTCTACACATCAAACTTAAGCTGCTGCTTTTCCTTTCTGCAGCCCTCCCAGCTCGTCTTTGCTCACTCTGGATATGAACTCTGATGGTGTTGAGCCAGAGTCAACCACTTGTGAAGCACTTGAGTTAGAAAACTCACACTTCCTCCCTTATGGTGCCTTATGCTTCCAGAGGCTCCTCTGAAATAGCTGCCATGGGGACTTGTGCCTCAAAGCCCTTCTCTGGACCCACAGATGGCTTAAGGACAGCGGTCCTGCACTCAGGTGAGGGAAGAAGATGACCCAAGGGTGTAGGGGGAGAAGATACCTGTTCACAAGCATGGAACTAAGGCAGTATGTCAGGGCCTGTGAATAACCCACAAAGCCACCTCTGGGTTAGATCAGGGGATATCCCACAAATAGAACCTCGTGTGAGCAATTATTCTTGTCCCTTCAGCACTTGAAGCATGTTGTACCTGAGCTGTGGTGTCTGCATGAGGACCCCAAAACTGTTCATTTGGTTTGGTTAATCAAGAAGTTTTAGTCTTTGCCAAAAGAAGGGGAGGAGCATAGGAAGGAGGAAAGAAATGGGGTAACCCTTTTCCCAGCAACTTTCCTCCTCTTTCCTCAGTTTGGAAATGTTTTAACTCAGTGTTGAGTACCACGTGTGTTTGAAAGGGCATCACAGAACTCCAGACCTTGAGGAGAAAAGGGTTATTTATCTGTGACTCATACTGATTTTCTTGGGCCAAGTCACCAAGACCAGACCCAAGCCACACGGTGCAGATCCACTCTGGATAGAGAAGCTCGATTTGGTGTTTGGGCTTTGCCCAGCCTGGGGATAAAGCCCAGCTCTGACTCCAGTTCCAGCCTCTGGTGTCAGCATGAGTCTGGATGGGGACCTGCCTAGTCCCATCCATCCAGCACAGATCTCATCACCGTTCCTGGCTCTTGGCAGTTTTGGTGGAGGTGACAGAGGAGGCTGGATACATGGGCAGAAAAAAGCTGGGGGATGTAGCAGTTGCTCCCTGTGGTCCAGCACCTCCAGCAGGCAGGATGTGTGCCATGCCCAGCACAGTGGGTCCTGTCCTTGCCTGCACCAACAGGAGAGCAGAGCACTGTTGGGGCACTCACTCTGATTATCTGGAGCTGGTTTTTCAGGAGTATTAATGGGAGCAGGATGTGTGGCAGACTGATAATATGCTTCTGACAGTCAAGGACTAGCACCTCCACAACAGCTTGTGTTTGTGTCTCACTTGTATGAATAAGCTGTTTTTAAAAGCATCTGAAATTGCATTATTTCAGCTATTCTGATTTGTATCATGAAATAAGGCAGCTGATACTGCTGAAATCTGATTTCTTCATTGACCTGAGGTTTTTATTCATTTGGTCGCGGCGATGGATTTTCTGTTCTTTTTATCCTGCAGGTTAACCCTTACCTGGAGGGTACAAGTTTTTTCAGACACGTCAGGAGGTGGTGGGCCAGCACAGAGCAGGACCCCTGCTCATGGTCCTCAAATGCTGCCTGCAGGGAGGAGCTGGGCACGCAGTGTTTCAGCCCAAATCAAGGCCAGGCTCTGCTCCCTGCACTCGGTGATGCTGTGGGAGGATAAGCACTGTCAGTGCCGTGGGGTGCATGCTCCAGATGTGAAATTTGGAGGCTGGCACCTTCTCTGGCTCAGGTGGGAGCTGAAGCTTCTTACAGGGTGTTTCAGAGTGGTTTGTCTCCTGGAGAATTCCCACTGGGAATGAATGAATGTTGCTGAGAAGCAACCAGAACCACCTACCTGCTAGGATGAGACTCTGAGCTGGTCTTCTTGAAGCCTCTGTCCTTGGCTACCATCAAGTATTAGTTCAAATAGGTGCTAGGGCTTGTGTCTAGGCTGCCTCCTTGAAAATGATGACCATGAAGATCTGATGGCATTTTTCATCTGTCATGATCATGATCTGAAACAAGAGCTGTCTCAGACAATTTTGGCCTGACAGCATCACGATTCCTGTTGGTAGCTGCATCCCACTCAGGCCCCAGCCTGTCTCTGTAGCTCCTTCCACCCCTGAGGGTTTATTTACAGAAACAACACAGCACCAGCTTTGGAGGGAGGTCCAAGCTGTGAGAAGGGCTCTGAGGAAGGAGGTATTGGGTTTCAGGACTGCTCTTTGCTCTTCTCTTTTAATTGCTGTCTCTTTCCATATAATGTTGCAGTTAATAGTTACGGTGATTGGTGTAGGCAGTTTGAAAAATAATTACTGTCTGCTTCCAGATTATCCTTTCTCCTAATTAAAATCCCGGACCTCACATATTAAAGGTGTGCTGTTGACACAGAATCCCATGTGAGCCCAGACAACCTCATTTGGATTTACAGAATTAATTAGGTTTTATTTCCATCCCCAGCTGTTCTCTACTGCACCAGGAATGTGGCCACGGTCTCAGCTGGCCAGTGGTGGGAGAGGTAAGAGGGAGGTCTTCCTGCATAGCTCCCAGCACAAACCAGTCATTACAAACTGTTCCCTAGACCTCACTGGAGGATTTCCCACCTTCACTGTCCAGGAAACAAATTGCAAGCCCTGTGGCATGGCTTCTGGTGTGGTTTGGGCTCTAATATATATGTATGTCATCTGTGTGGGTGGGCTGGGACAGCCTGGAGTCCATCATACCTCCCAAAGCTGCAGCCAGCAGAGAATTTATGGTGCCGTAGGAGCAAGGTTGGTCACCCTCGTGTTCACAATGTTGTGCCTGCAGTAGAGGGAAATAGAGAGGAGCCAGGGGTTTAATTTTTATTATAAGAAACTGAATTGTCACTGTTCCCTGCCCCATTATTATGGAGTGCTCACGAGCTGCTTGTGCTGAGGGTTCTACCCCAGGTTGGTTTTGGCAGGGCTGCTTTTGGGTACGGGTTGCACACACTTGTTGGCCTTGGTGAGGCTGTCTGTGCCTGCTGGGTTGCAGAGGATGGCACCTCTGTGTTTGACCCAGGACTTTGTCATCATTAACATGCTTCAAACACTGATGGTCCTGTGAGTGTCCTCTACCCATGTGCAAGGGTCACTTCATCATGCTGGCAAGGTCATTGCATGTTCATTGAGTTTTTACAGCCTCTCAACAACACCCAAAAGTTCGTATTTTGGGGGGGGCATAAGGTCACCAGTGTATTTCTGTGCTCCAGCTGGTAAACTGACAAAAGGAGAGTTTTAAGGCCTGAAAGAGCTGCAGGACAAACCCAGGCAGTTGTCCTCCCCCATAGCCAGCTGGTTCATGGGCTGGATGGTTCTTCCCAGGTAGTTTCTCTGCTGCATAAGGATACTCTTAACTGACAGTGTTAAATGGTTGTGATAGTCTCCCATTTCTCTCTGCACACCAGGGGTCTAATGTGCTTACCTGTAAACTCCTCAAGGAGGCTGGTTTATGGCTGCTGTGGGGAAGATTGCCTTGGCACTGCAGCAAGCTTTGCTGTGTCCCCAGAGTGCAACCCCTGTGGCCCAGCAAACCCAGAAAGTGCTGATTCTGTGCCTTTGAGATACTGGTGCTAGCAAATTTTCCCCCAATTTCTTGCTCCTTTTCCATGCTGGATGCTGAGGAGGTGAGTCAGGCAAGGAGAACCTCTCCAAAACATCACTCTTGTCTTTTGCTAAAGCCACAGGGGTTTGGATGTCCATGGGCTGTGGGACCCCAGTGAACCTTGCCATGCCCTTCCTGCATGTCCCGATGTGATCGCTCTGCTTCCAGAATTTCATTCACCAGAAAAGTCCATTTTCCCTCTTACCTGGCTGAGAACAAGCCAGGACGTTTTGTGCCTTGGTTGCTAAATTTTAATGGCTTTCGTGCAAAGGTAATTTGGAGGATTAAGGCTCAGCTCTCACAGGGGTTTCCATTCTCTGAGTGCCAGACCCTCAGGAGCCCAGTGAGACTTGTGAGTGAGTAGCAGGGCACTTCCAATGGCTCCACGAGTGACAGCAGCACCCAGCTCAGCATCCCAAACCTCTGGGTGAGAGCACAGAAATGCCACGTGCTCCTCTCCCCTTCCTCCTGCCTTTTATCCTACGTGCTGCTGGTCACTGACCTGAGCTCAGGCCCTTGGAAATATCTGTTAAAAATAATCCAAGGGCTTGAACAGGCTGGGACATGGTGGGATGTGCTGCCTGCGCCATCCCTGCCTGCTGTGGGGCAGCACTGGCATCAGACATGCTGGTGGAGTGGGGAGGAGCATCTTCTACCTCCCCCAAACCTTTTGCTTTCTGATTTTGCTCCTCTGATGATGTTTTTCTGTGGAGCAAACCAGGTAAGTTGCCTGAGCAATAAACACAAGGCACTGGAAACATCATCTTCCAGGATGCAGATGCTGCAAGAACTATCAGATGCAACTGGTGATACCATTTCTGCTTTTGCATTGCTACAGGGAGCCTCCTTCCCCTGTTTGTTTTTTTTTTTTTTGCCATTCCTCATAAAAATGAACACTTTTTTACAGCTGACCTCCGTACTGCGTATTCTGTATGGCTTATTGTGTATCTCATGGGCTTATTTTGCAGAGTGTTGTGATGTATTTTGGCCCAGGATCACAGTAGCAATTGCTGGGTGTTAACAGGAACACAGCAGTGGTGTTGAAGCTCTTTCAGCCTGGTGACCTTTGTTCCCAGGCAAACGTTTTCACAGCCCTGTTGTGTTGACTGTCAGGGTAAAAATCTTCATTCATCAGTGGAAACCATCAGCCTGTGTGTGTGTGTGAGTCTCTGCTTCGAGGGGTTGCTGGAGTCTACTTGACACGTGGGTGTTTGGTCTGTGGTATTGATCTCCCAGGTTGATTGGGAGGTAATTGTAGGCTGAAGTACTGAAGGCCACCATTGCAAGCAATTTGTTTTTCATAAAGGATTGTCGAGGCACAAGATGCTTCAGTGCCATAGCAACAAGTGTGATGTAACCGCCAGACAGAGAGCAGGAGGATGCTTATTCATGAAGCGATCCCTAGAGAGGCGCTTTCTTGGCATGGAGAACTCTTCTGCTAGTCAGAAACCTCTCACTTTGAATTACCAATGTGTATCAGTCAGAGGCTGGAGAGGGAAGATGTGCAAGACAAGCTTTGTGTCTGAGGGGGGGATAACGCTTTTCCTCTCCTCTCTCCCTGCAGGTACTGGCTAACAAACAAGGTGCACATCAAGCGACCCACCACCGGCCTTCTCATGTACACCTTGGCCACTCGCTTCTGCAACCAGATCTATCTCTACGGCTTCTGGCCCTTTCCCCTGGACCAGAACCAGCACCCGGTCAAGTACCACTACTACGACAGCCTCAAGTACGGCTACACCTCGCAGGCCAGCCCCCAC
>NW_008632900.1:0-61960 GCF_000691845.1 Merops nubicus | reverse complement strand
CAAATCGGGGATTTCCTGTCTTCGGTTTGTGACAGACTGTATTCTATAGTTGTGGCTCTGCAGATAGATCAGGAGCTGTCCTCCTGGTGCCAAAAGTCAGGAGCTTCCAGTCTTCGATGTCACAGAAATCTCCACTTCTGTTCCCAAAGCTCATGCTCTGCCTAGCCCTCCCTCAGTACAGCTGGTATTCAGGCTTTTGAAGGTGCCAGATCTTTGAAAGGAGCCACTCATTTTCTTTCTTATCCCCCTGATGCTGCACAGTTTACTGACCTCTTCCCACAGCTCTTTTACTTGGCAGCACAGACCACGAGCATTCACATCCTGCAGGAAAGAACACATTGACACTGGTCTTTGGTTCAGCAAGAAACCACAGGAGTTCTTGCAGCTCTAGACCTGCAGAATCACATTCATCTTCAAAAGCTCCAGCTGGATCAAGGTTATTGGTGTTACAGGGACAGTTGCTGCAGGGGCTGCCAGGGACTGTGCCCTGTGCTGCATCACCACCAGCAAGCGTAAGCTCTTGTGAACCGAGTTGCTGTGTCTCCTCTGCGTGTCTTTCTATGAAAAGTGGTGCATAAACTGCTGTGCAGTTTAAACTCCTGTTTAACTTTTATCCAGATGACTTACAGAGGTCCTTTAACAAATTAACAACTGTTTGGTACTACATTTTTTTATCTGCAAACACAATTTTATCCAACAAAATGGCCCTGTTCTATCTTTTGTCTAGACATCTCAATATAACTGCAGACTCATATCTCACAAAAAAAAAAAAAAAAAAACAAAAACCAATCAAACAAAACAAACCCCAAACCAACAACAAAATTAAAAAACAAACAATTAAAAAAAAAATTGACCACACAAAAACAACTACCCACAAATCCCTAGGAAAATCAGATGCTTTGTGGCTCTGTATTTTATCTATATTCACTGGGAAAAATCTAAAGTACTTCTGAGTTAATAGCAGGAGGATATGACTATATCATGCCAAAAAACTGTAAATGAGTAATTGGATAATGGATATTGCAAAGAATGAATGCTCAAAATATTTTTAATTTTTTTTTCTTTTTTTTTTTTTTTTTTGTGCATGGGAAGGGTGTATTGAAGCATACAAAAGTCCTGAGACATTTCAAGATTCATTGATTTGATGGGGTATGTTTTCTAGAAATAATACATTTTAGAAAGATATATCCATCAAGGAAGAGAGGGAAAATCACTTTTGAAGATGTTAAGAAGAGGCAAACTTTTAGGCAATTTAGTTAGATTAAATTTGCTATGCAACTTAGGATGCTTGACTAGACCTAAGTAAAACGTATAATTAAAATCTGATCATTTTTATAAGCTTTATTTAGAATTTTTTTTTCCCCTGAGCCATCAGGATTTATCTTGTTAATTTTCCAAAATTAGGCTTTATTTAATCCATCCACATGACAAATAAAATCCACTTTCTAAACTGAGAAACTAATGGACAGAAATGAAAGTTTAAAGTCAGTTCCTTAACAGAGAATTTTTACCTTGGGGAAAAACATATTATCTATCTTGAACCATTAAAAGAGAATCAGAGTAAACACTAAGATGAAATTAGAACATCTTGTCTCCTTCTTGGGTAAGCATATCTTTTTGAATCTCACTCCATAGAAGAAGTATTGCATATAGTCAGTCATATATTATCAATATAGAGAACGCATACACGTTTTCTGCAGCTAAGCCACAATGTTTCTGTTTTGCAAATTGTTTTGATTATGGAAAATCCCTATGAAGTTTATTTAAATAAAAATTATTGGCACTTTTCACTGTTAATAGATTTGATGATACATAGATATTTTACATACGGAGTTATGTCTTAAATCTGTCCTACATCCTATTAAAATCAATGGGATATTTTATTATTTTAGCAGATTAAAATGGAATACAAAACAGTAAGCAGAGAGGACTACGGAGAAATACAGCATCTGCAGTTATTAAGGAAAATGGAGAATAAAAACTACAAAAAGAAACTGTTTGGATAACAGAGTCATTGGAATATTAAACCTCAATTGTATCAAAGAATTTTTAATCACTGGCAGTCTAGTCCAATCATGGGATCCTTCTTAGGAATCAAGACTGCATGGTACTAACTGCAGGACACCTAAAGTGTTATTCATTCTTCAATATGGAACATTAGATTTTGAAGATGTGTTTTCCTTAGATTACAAGATGATTCTGTATATTATGTTTCTTTTCGTCTTGTTTTATTACTCTCATCCCCAGATCAATAATGTTCAGAAATGTAATTTGATTCTGTCTCCACTTATGGGCAGACAATTGTTTTACTTGGGTTTCAGTGGGTAAATTTTCATATATGACTAAGCTACTCAAGTAAAAAATTAATGGTTAAATAACAATAAAAATCCTGAACAAAGCAGGACTAGCTTAGGTCACAGTATTTCTCAAGCAGTGAAGATTCCACAGCCTCTTGTGGCAACCTGTTCCATTATTTGACTTCCTTAAAGATAAGTTTTCCTTATATCCGATCAGAACTTTCTATTCTTGCAGCCTGTGTCCACTGCACTTTACTACATCTCTGTGCTTTTCCAAGAAGATCTGGCACCACCTTCTTTACTAGGTAGCTGAAGATAGCAGTAAGATTCCCATTTAGACTTCTCAAGGCTAAAACCACCCAGCTTTTGCAGCATCTCCTTGTTTGCCCCCTTTCCAAGCCTCCTGACCAACTTGGTATATAAATATATAAAAATTAGTGTATAAATATTGACTTGTGTAAAAATATCTGTATATAAATAATATAAAATTATTTCCAGTATTTAAACATTTTACTTAAATTGGTACATAAATATTTGACTTTTACTATAGAGCCTAGAAGTTAACACAGGATTCCAGGTGCAACTTCACAAGTGCTGAATAAAAGAAAAGGGTCATTCTCCTGAACCCTCTGTGCCCCCAGTTTTGCTAATACAACCCAGGATACAGCAAGCCTTTTTTCACTCTCTGGGCAACTCCTGGCTCATGTTCACATGCAGCTCCCAGCTCCTTTGCTGAAAAGCAGCTTTCTTGCCTGTTGACTCCAGCATGTACTGAAACATTGGGTTATTCCTCTCTGGGTACAGGAATTTACAATTTCCTTCACTGAACTTTACACTCCTGTCAGCCCATTTCTCCACCTTGTTGAAGTCTGTCTGGATAGCAGCCCTGCTCTCCAGTATATCAGGCACTCCTTTAGCTTGGCATCATCTCAGAACCTGGTGTCAGTGCACTCTAGTCCGTTGTCCTGGTCATTAATAAAGACACTAATTACCCACACCAGTATCAATGCTTCAGGACATCATTATTAAACAGGCATCATATGGATTTTGTGCTGACAATTTTCCACTGCATTGTAGTCCCCTTATTCAGATCATATCACAACAATTTAGCTATAAGGATACCATGAAACAATATGTCAAAGGCCTAGTTAAAGTCCAGATAGAAGATTTCTGCTGTTCTTCCCTCATCCATGTGGACGTAGTGGAAGGCTGTGGAAGGTAGTTCTCCTAATGGGGCCTTTCTCTTCCTACTTACTGTCTAACCACCACAAAACAACATCAAAAAAAGGGCTTTTAAATGAACTTCTATTTAGGTACTACTGAAGATATACATGTGAAGAAAGCACTCTAGGCAACTTCTACTGAAAATTCTGTAGTTTTGATTTAATAGGCAGAATTTTATCAGTTCATCAAAACACTAGATCTTCAACAATGTTTTAATAAATTAATAGATATGCTCTGAATGTATTTTCTATTTGGTGAGTAATGAGATATATGCCATATACATAGTATAAATAGAAAAAATAGGGTAGTTAGAGAATATTTACAGTAAAGTGTAAGTATACACTCAGCTATGAGCATAACTGTAAAGCTGCCGTCACAGCCTGTGTTTTTGGTTGAGAACTCAATTTTTTGTTTATTGCATGAGCTAACTAATCAACAAAAACAATTTTGCTACACATTACAGGACATCTCTGGTTCCCCTTGCTGAGAAAGAATTTGGTTTTTTGGGAATATCACACTCATCATGAACAGTGTGATAGCTACAGTTGATATCCTAGTAGTTTTCCACAAATCTAAAACAGTGTGGCTGAAGATATTTGTAAATTTTTTTTGTACTGTAGTTAATGAAATACAGAAAGGTATTTTTGGAGGCAAGGAAGGTGGATATTTTGGATATTTGGTGTGTTTTAGAATTGTCAAATATGTAAAGGCAAAAAAAATCATTTTTCACTAAATTAGCCAGAAAAAAAATGCTATTCTGTGGTGAAGCTGAGAAGTTTCTTACTCAGGCTAGAGTCAGGAAATTTGAAAGCTTTGCATTCCTTATGAACTCTCTCCACTTCCAACATCAGAATACTCTTAGAGTTAGGCAAGCAACTCACTGACTATGACCTGGCTCGATGTTAACTGAATAGGATATGAAAAACTACTTATACTGGTCATGACATAAGAAATTTTTGGATGTAATAGTGCTTCAGCTGGCAAATGTTAATGTTTGTGCTATAAAGGATAGTCAGATTTCACAGGTACTTAGGAGGCACTTAGGTGAGAACTGGCTAAATATCACAGATCTCTGGCAGGGGATATTTGGGACCTTTATAAACTTACAATTTACTGAAGCCAACAAGATTCAGTAACTACATTAGCAATGTCATGAAGGTCAGAGATACTCTTGGCAATGGTATTAGAAATAAAATATTTGGGTCCAGATGCAACAAAATTGAGACTAAAAGGGGAAAAACAGTTAAGTGGGTGTGGCAAAAAGAGACTACACTGCAAGGCTCAAGCAAGTTATTTATTCAAATTTCACTCAGGTTTAACTGCAATGCTGAAGCAAACACTTATTTTGAACTTCACCCAGATCTAGCACTCCACTATTGCAGGTTTTCACAGATAAAATGGAATAATGCACTGTTACAACTTAAAAGCAAGAATACACTATGTCAACCTAGAAAGCACACTTAATATTATATGAATGTTAGTTAATCATTGGTCTTGGCAAATTTACAGCATGCTAAATATTTGCTTACCCCTTCAGGTAAGGGTTCTCAATCCCAGAAAGGTGGCTTGGGTCTGTGTCCTGACTGAGGGGAAAGTGTCTCCATACAGGTGAGATGTAGCAATGGAGAGGTGACACCCACTTCCTATTATGAACCTTAGGGGTTTTATACCCTGATTTATGTAACTGTGGACAAGACAATCCTGAGTGGATTATACCTTCTGAATATACAAGGTTGTCAGCTGAAACTGACACTGAAACCTTCCAGTTTCTCTTTATCTTACTTTCTTAGACAATTGGATAGTGTTTTGGATTGAGACTCGGGGCATATTATTTGCTGAGGGATTTCAAGGCTCAGCTCAGGTTTCGGTTCTTTGCACAGTGCAGCACTGCCCTGTTTGGTCTGTGGCTTATGGACAACTGAGGGCTGAGTTATCTACACAGCTCCCCACGGGTCGTCTGTGCACAGATAGGGCCTTGAGGCAATTCAAGGCTGGGTTGCCTGCATGCACTAGTCATTGCCAAAACTTGTTCATGAGCTATGAGCCAGACTGTCTACACAGTGGGAGTTGTATGGTTGATAAGAGACTGAGAAGAAAAAAAGGGAGCTATGACAATAGCTAGAAGGAGCGTTAAGAAATGGGAAAGGTGGAACAAGTAATGTGATCACGGCTGCCTGGGGTTACCCACTGGAAAGCCTTGCTTTTGAACTCCACAGCCTAAGCCAAGATAATAAACCAGATTTGTTTTTCCGACTATGTATGTTTTCACAGGCAGAAGGGCCAGAGAGCAAAGTGCTGGTACATCCAGATGTCTCATTACCCCATTTTGGTGCCCATTTCAGACTAAGCAACACTGATATCTGTGTACTATTTCCTACAAAAAGTTGAGTGAAGATATATAGACAAGTAATTTTGGGTAAGATAGGTGAAAAAACAGCACACACAAGCTCTTAGTTCATAAAAACTATATAACACTTTTAATAGGTAGAGGATGGGGGTCGGTGGAGACATGCTCCAGAAACTCCATCAATGGAAATCTGCAAAAAATTAATTAAACAAATATCTGGTAAGAGTAGGAAAAATATAGTTGACTTTATGCTAAAGGAATAGGGTAGATAACCTCTTCAAATTTTGTTCAGTCCTGTTTTTTTTCCATAATGTTATTAGTATACTTATGTAATTTTTAACACAAATTTATTTAACAGATATAAGGAAAAATATAGTGTAACTACTGAGGACACCTTTATTTGATACCTGCTGAAGCAGAACTTGTCCATTGATTTATCAGCAGGACTATATAATAGAAAAGAGTCACATGGGAGTATCAGTAGCATGGCAGTGAAGAATACCCTTGTTTTCTGCCTGTAACATCTCAGTCCTGAAATATCACATATAATTAAGACCAAACTACACAAAGCGCAGATTTTATTTTTTTTCTGTCACCACTTTTGTTATCTTCTTGTCTTTCAAGTACAACCTCTTATGCAATAAATTTTTGCACTATCTTCACAGAGATTTCATGAAATTAAGGTGATTTTTTTTTCTTTCTTTTCTTTTTTTGGCTGTGCATCATTTTAATTTTGAAGGTATTTAATTCCACTGTTCCTTCTTCATTCACACTTTAATGAAAGGGTGTCAGAGAATAGCCCTTGGTCACATTAGAAGGATGTTGTTTGTTTGTTTGTTTGTTTGTTTTTGTCTAGGCAAGGAAATGATCACAGTTCATATCAATGCAAACATGAATTTTCAAAAAGGTTCATTGACGACTTTTGAGGGTTGAAAGCCTGACAAAAGAATTTCAGATGGAAATCGGAATCATTATGATTCCAATGGAACTGAAGTGTGATTTTTAGCCAGTTGTTTAAGATCAATAGTGAAACCACAGGTGCAGTTTCACAACATAAAGTTTGCAATCAGATGCCACATAAAACTGAAGGCTACAGAAATTACCAGGATTTTTGTTTTTCTTACTTCTTTTGTACTGTGTTCTTTAAAAAAAATTTGTCACTTCTCATACTTTTCCTAAGTTTTTCTTAACAATACCCCTTCACTAGCTCTCCTCTTATAATCTAAAAAATGAAAGGAAAGTCAGTTTCTTATTAGCAGCTACAGGGAGTTTGTGTGTCCATGGTTCCCATTTACATGAATGGTTCTGGTTTTAAATTTCTTACCTCCGTGGCGGTAAATTGTTTTCTGATTCCTTCACAAGTTTTTTGTTTGATGATTAGTTTTCTTTTGGAAACGTGTTGGTTTCTTACTTCTTTTATTGAGTGCAGGTGTATGGGTGTTGGTAGCAGGGGGTGCAGGGTGGCCTTTGTGAGGAGAGGCTGGGGCTGCCCCACGCTGGACACAGCAGGTTCAAACAGACCCACCGCAGGGCACGGCTGAGTCCAGCAGCCATGGTGGTGGTACCTCATGGAAAGCATATTTAAGAAAGGGTAAAAAATGCTGCCTGACAGTGAGGATTGGGAAAAAATGTGAGAGAAATAGCCTTGACAATACCAAGGTCAATGAAGAAGGAGAGTCACTACACCCCATGGTGAGGACCCAAGATGGAACAATACTTGAAGGACTGCAAACCATGGGAGGAGCTCCACACGGGAGCAGGGTAACAACATGAGGAAGATGGGGCAGCAGAGATGAACCGTTATGAACTGACTGCAACCCTCATTCCCCATCCCCCTCTGCGACTTGGGAGAAGGAGGAAGTAGGAGAACTGGGAATAAAGGAATGTAATTGAGTCTGGGAAGCAAAATGGGGAATTGGGGGAATATGTCTTTTTTTTTTTTTTTTTTTTTTTATCTTTTATCTCACTGTCCTACTCTATTTTTAATTAGTAATAAATTAACCACATAAACTCTGCTTTGTCTGTGACAGTAGCTGGTAAGCAATATTCTGTGCCTGTTTTAGCCCATGGGCTTTTTAATCTTGTTTTCTCCCCTTGTTCTGTTGAGGACAGGGAATGAGAGCGTGGCTTGGTGGGCACCCAGCAGCCAGACAGGGTTAACTCATCCAACATATATACATAGATGTTTCCTAATTTGTCTAAATAAATAAAGAAAAACAAAGAAATACGGTTTGCTTCCTTATCAAATATGGTGTCCTTCCTTCTGGATTTCGGTTTTATTGGGCATTCCGAGGGATCAAACACAAGAACAGGTAGATATAATATAGAAATGTGAATGCTATCTTAGGCAGTTTAACAATTTCCCTTCTACTTATACATGGAACACAAATATCCTGATAAGGGAAACAGGAGCTATATACACAAAGTGAATCGTATCTAATTATCTGGGCTAATGTAATTACTGAGTTCTCATAAATTCTCTGATAACTTAAGCTAATACATATCTATTCAGAATTTATCAGTGTTTTTAATAGAACTAGTGACAAGAAAAAAAGACTTAATCATGACATAATTGATATTTTTGTAATTATGATTACTCTTGGAAAATTACTTGGATATATGAAATAGCCAATGACCATCCTTTAATTATATCTTAAATTAATCTTAATTTCAAAAAAAGTATTTGAACAGGAGAGAAAACTTAGATCAAAACCAATAAATTATATGCATATGTTGTTTTTCTGTGAAGGCAGAAAGCCACATCTCTAAAGGATCATTTTCTCCAAAATCTCTTAAATGTCTTTTTCCTGCTATGCATTTTACCCTTTACATAGTAGTGATAAATGAACTCATTCCCTTTGATTCTTCTGCCTCTCAGAATGTCTTTTAAACCTCAAAGTTCTCTTTCAACTTTTCTTCCACTCTGACAGAACAAATACTGTAGTTCATTTGAAAAAAAAAAAAAAAAAAAATAGAAAAAAACCTCACCAAAACCCTAAAATCTACTTCTAGTTTTAAAAATGGGTTTTGAGAATCTTCTAAAACAAATGGTGTGTCATTAATGATATAACAGGAAGCTTCACTCAGTGGGGATAATTCTTATGCTGTTGTGCATTGCTTTTAACACTTGGAATTGCTGAGTTGCAATGAACTCCTTGGAGGGGAGTTTTTTTTTATATTCTAACTGAAAATCTGCACCACATGTCTTCTTAGTACTGTAATTCTATTAATATTAGGTGATGTGCTATTAACTAGCTCTACAAAATGAGAAGTGAGAGTCAGACTCCTTGTCTCTGACAAACTTTTTAAAATAGTAACTGAAAGAGAATAGTCCCTTTGGGTGACAGCAAAATTAACAAACCCTGATGCGTACATGTGGAACAAATTCTCTGTGTGTTCTTAGAACCATCATTATACAGCTTCTCAGTAGAGCAATTTCTTTTAATATTCTTGCAATTTAACAACGAGTTGCACATCCTTTATGCTGCCCTAAGGCATAAAAGCCTTTGCTGGATGGGAAAATTACAGCATTTTGGAGGTTTTCTGTATTTTGTGGGGGTTTTCTTTGTGTGTTATTTTTCACTCCTCCACTGAGGGTTTTGTAACTTATGTGGGAAATAAGAAATTCAGGCTAGGAATTCAGACTAAAAAAGATCAAAACAGTGTTATCATGTCTGAAGTCATACTTTTTGTCCCAGAGTAAGATATGCACAGATCTTAATCTGTTAAATTGTTTGGAGATGTGAATATACATTTGCAGCATTTATGATACAGGTAATTACACAGAATTTATTTGCAATAACCTTTCTCTCCTCCTCTGACCTTCATGAGTAGGTCAAAACATCTGTGATAGAACAGAAGACAGAGTATTTAACTTCTTAAATTATTTCTCCTCAAGGATGTCTTTGGCCTACTCATTTGGTTTCAGCTATGATAGAGTTAATTTTCTTCCTAGTAGCTAGTACAGTGTTGTGTTTAGGGTTTAGGTTGAGAATAATATCGATAATACACAGATGTTTCAGTAGTTGCTGAGCAGTGCTTGCATTAAATCAAGGACTTTTCATCTTCTCATGCTGCCCTGCCAGTCAGGAGGCTGGGGCTGCACAAGAAGCTAGGAGGGGACATAACCAGTACAGCTGACCCCAACTGGCCAAGGGTAGATTCTGTACCATATGACATCATACTGAACAATAAAACTTAGTGGAATTGGCTGAGGGGTGGCAGCCTGCTTCTTGGAGACTGGCTAGGTACTGGTCAGTAGGTGGTAAGCAATTGCACTGTGCATCACTTGTTTTGTACATTCTTTTATCATTATTATTTTCTCTTTATTTCTGTCCTATTAAATTGTATTTCAACCCACGTGTTTTACTTTTTTTCCAATTGTCTCCCCCATCCTTTTGGAGGGTGGTGAGCAAGCAGTTGTGTGGTGTTTAGCAGCCAGCTGGGGTTAAATCATGACAGTCCTTTTTGGCATCCAATATTGGGAAAAAAACATTGAGATAACAACAGATCTGAGAGAGCATGTTAAAACAAGCTTGTTATAAGCATTCATAACATTAACTTCATAGTCATTGGTCACAAGGTTGATTTATTTGGTCTCAGAGTTGTTTGGCTTGTTCTCAGTGTTGTGTATTGAGCACCTTACTTGATGTATGTATTGTCTGTTGTGCTGTTTGTCATCTCTAGGGATTGGATTAAGGCTACCGTTTTGTTGTACTGTGTAACACTGTTTTATGATAAAATTACTGGATGTGAGACTAACCTGGTATTTGTACTCGGCACTGACATCATCTCCATATTTCAGGAATCATCTCTTTAGAAACTATTAAGAATTACAGTCTTTTTTGTCTCTCCTTGGAAAGCCAGTCTATGGGGGAGACAAAGTGGGACACTTTTTCCCTCCCCTTCCCCTTCCCCTACCCCTTATCCCCTGGTTTGGTTACAGTGGCTCTTGACAATTTTCAATATCCTTGGAATATTCAGATCAGCATGTTCCTCTTGCTGTGTCTCCTGAATGTGTTTCAGGTCTTGTTTAAGTTTAAACAACTACTAATGTACGCCAGCAGAGATCTACTCTGGCTGAACAGTTGTGTGTGGCTGGGTGCATGGGATAGTATGGGCAAGTTCCTAGAACAGTGGATATGTCCAGTGTTTTGGAACCTGAAAAAGTGAAGAATCCTGAAAAACTAGTAAAACATTTGAAAAAGTATGCTGTCACACTGGTTATTCCAGAGAGACACAAATCACTGCAACACACTGGGTCCTGGCCCATGGCCAGGCCTAAGCCCTGTTCAGTCCCTTCAACAGGAAAGGAAAGTCTCTGGATCTGATGACAAAACAACAGGCAATGCAGACACTCCAATCCGGGTGACAGGCACTATGGCAACTCCAACCCTAGCAACAGGGCCTGTGATTACTCCAGCCCCTGTGACAAGCCTTGTAGCTGAACCAATCCATGTCCATATCAGTCAACGTATACACAAGAAGTATTGGATGTGAAAGTTAACTTGTTTAGCAATGGAAGAAATCCCTGCTAAGAAGGGGAAGGAGGAAGTAGTGGATGAGACAGGCTAATCTGAAGCAGGGTCATCATGACAAGAGGAGGAAGAGGGAAAACTAATAAGCGAGGCAGTAACAACTCAATCCCTATCCCTGAGTGAGCTTCCAGATACATGAAAAGTTTTCATCTGTGTCCAGGTAGGCACATTGTCACCTGGTTCCTCCAATGCTGTCATACTGGGGCCAGCAGTCTGGAATTAGAGGGTATGGAAGCCAAGTAACTGGGATCTTTTTCTAGGGAAGATGGCATTGATAAAGTGACTGGAGAAAGAGCACAAGCTGTGTGGCACTTATTTGCCAGCTGGGCTTAAACAATGACACCTACGTTTAAAAGAGTTGTGCAAGATTACAGAATGTATTTATTTTCACTGGTGCAAAAAAGAGAGTGACAGAGAAACCCAGGAATAATATACATGGAGCAACTTCACAGAAGTATTAATTAACCTTAATTTTATCCATTTTTTCAACCTGTAGGTACTCTCTATTCGACGTCAACCTGCTGCATAAGGTGTTGCAGTGCACCTCCTGGAGACAGAGGTTTCTGTTGCCTCTTTGTCCCCAGACATGGGCACACATCCAGAATTTTCCACCTTTCCCAGGTTGTGGTTGGCTTAGCCACCACAAGACCAATCCCCTAACACCCATTGGACCCCTGACCTGTAGGTAACCCATCCAGGTATCCTTACAGGACAATGCCTTTGTAAACCCACCTACCAACCTGTTAAAAACCCCTGGCCCCAAGGCCACATGCTCTTTCGCTTCTCCCCTGGGGTGGGTGCTGTTTCAGTGCCTGCCTCAGGTGTTTTTGTTTGTTATTTTCATGTTATTAAAACCTTTTATTTTGGAAGAAAGCGATCGTTGCCCATCCCTCCTTTACTCGCCACTGCCCTCCTCTTCGCTGACGACCCCCCTGGAGGTAACACGGGGGTCCCGCTGGGGGGGTTTTCTTCCCGGGCAAAACCAGCGGGTTTAAAACCCCCGGCGAAATATATTTTTGCAAAGTTATAATAAGGCCCAGAAAGAAAAAGATAGCCAGACACTGGGCATAATTGTCTACTACAGGCTTCTTTGTAGTCAATATGTCTCATATGCTTTTTCAAAAACATCTGCAAATACTTTGAAAATAAAACTGCAAGCTGTTGTTCAGAATGAAAAATGAATTAAATGTGAAACCAGTGGCTAAGAAAAATGTCAGTCTGGAGTAGAGTAAATGCCACCACTGAGTAGGGGAGCCAATGCAAATTCAGATTACAGAAATGCCTCAGTCATGAACTGGGAGTATTGTGTCAAGGCTGAAAACAGTGGTTCATTCAAGAACATTTAACCTTGGTTTCTCTGCTGGCATAATGAGTTAACGATAGGTTTGATACTGAGTTTTATGTTTTGTGCTGGGAAATGGACTGAGACTACCAATTCATTCCTCATTAATCATTAGAAAGTTAATTATTTTCAGCACTGTCATGTGGATTGAACTTGAACTACTGTCTTTAAGGATAAAAAAGGAGTGTACTCTCTAAACAAATACCAGGATCAAAATTCTTGCTCATTATTTTGTCAGTTTCTGTTCTACCATGCATAAAGTACCTGGGTAGAATGATAATAATACATTTTGAAATACATAGATGAACAGATGGAAGACTAAGATGCAAAGTTTTAGTCATTACCAGAACACTGGACACAAAGTTGTTTTTTCCTATTTGTTTGTTTGTACGAATATCTTCATTTTAGATCTAGAGTGATAGACAGCTACTATGTAAGTAGATGGTTAAATTTTTTTTACACTGTCATAGTCTAGAATACTCTTAAATTATTCTGTCACTTTTTTTCCCAAAATCTATTTTATTAAATTGTGCAATCCATTTCTGAATCAATTTGAATTAGTGTAATACTTGCCAACAGAAATAGCAAGGCACTGTTGTGCAAAGGAAGCTATGATAGTAGAATTTTCTTGGACTTGTAAACAGCATTTCTGACATTTATGATAATAAAATGGTTTATGATACATTGTAAAACAAAAGAATAATTCTACTTTAAACAATGGAGACTTTGAGTACTCGATTTTGAACTCGATTTTCATACAAACATCATGAAAAAGATGAATAATATTTTCCTAAGAAGGTGGCATATTTTATTTCATTAACGCTAAGTTGAATAAAATGAAGACATAATTTAAATAGGTAAGTAGTGGAATATCCTGTGCAGGAAAAGTCATCAAATTCTGTAGCAATGCCCATTAAATTCCTGAAAAGTTTGCTCTTGAAGAGAGTTGTTGAACTCCCAAGCTCAAACATCATCAACATTGAAATGACCTTTTTCGTCTAGAAGAGATTCAACTTCCAGTATTATTTCCACACATATACTGCCCCAGGTTGCTACAGACAATTGAAGATAGTATTTGTATAAAGAGATGCAATGCCACCATATGCCCTGCAGGCTTAAAGCTGTTGAAAACTTGGCCTGTGGGATTCATTAGAGTAAAACCTGTTTTGGACCATCCTGAATGAACAGCAGCAATAATAAAACAACTATGGTCTCAAGATACAGAAGTGCAATTTTCTCTTTGTTATGAACTATAATTGGTGAATATATTAGTATTTGCAGCTTGCAAGGAAGAGAGATATTGCCTGCTATTGGCTTCACAAATATTTGTAACTGCTTTCCATCCTTTGCTTTCAGGAAGAGTATCACATTCAAATTCCATGGACTAAAAAGAAAGAAGTGATAATGTTCTTAGAAAACTAAATATTCCCCTAGCTAGAAGGGCTGAAGCCAAGAATTTTTCCCAAGGACAGCATTAAAGATGCTTATTCATTTATCTGTGAGAGGATTTTCCATAAAGTGTACGACTTCTCCATAGGTGGCACAGAATGCAATTAATTAATTCCTAGCTTTGAAATGAAGCAACATCTATCCCAGAGTTTAATAAATAGCATGCAGACTTGATGCATTGCCAAAGCTTGTTTCAGTTTATTTTTGAATGGCATACTGCTTTTTCCTAACAACCGTTAGGAAAAAAGTGTTAAACAAATGTGCAGAAGTGAAAACAGTCTTTTTGCCAAATTGGTTATTCTTGAGGCAAACCCAAGGGTTGGATTTTTAGCATTTAGTTTTTAGTTTTTAAATAGAGTCTGCTGGTTTCATTTTCATTTAAGCATTTTCCTTGTTGCCTTGGTTGCCTTCCACAATATGCTTTTACAAGTAATAAAGAAAAAAAAACAAACCAAACAAACCCTATAGCTCTGATAATTATTTTCATGATTTGTGCAACAGGTATTGTATTAAAATGGTGGTTTTAAAAATATATTTTCCTTCTTTACTTTTCTCTGTAAATTGGCAATAATTTGTGGTACCTTTATCACATATTCCCTAGAACACCAGCAAAGGTATAGAAATTTGCTTTTGTCCAAATACTCAGCTGGCAACACATTTCACAATAATGAAGCCAAATAAAAATCTAGCCCCAGAGTAAAGCAGAAAAATCTCACTCTTCAATATGTTAACTCATGCATGCATTTGTTCTGTTCACTATATTCATGAGGTTAAGGTGGTCAGAATATAATATTTTAAATACAATATAGCAGCATTCATCCACTGTATGTCCAGGTATGCCACCACATTCATATGCTGCCAAGCCACAGATTGTAGAACCTATTCAACATCAATAAAATAAGTATGATATGAAACGCAGTTGTTCAGAGGGAACTTCTTTCCCCTGAAAACATACACATCACATGCCAGCACTCCTACCACGTTGCCTTCCTAGCCCCCAAGGGAAAGAAAAAAATATTGAAGTAAATGACAAGTATATATGAAATTGCATACTTTAGGCTGTTTGTCTAAAGAAAATATCCCCCTGGATATTTTTTTTTTACTTTTTTTTTTTTTTTTTTCCCAGCTGAAAAGGCAAATATCAGATAGACTTGAAAGACCAAGTTCTGAAGTTATGAATGATGTGAGGTTGTTTTTTTTTCATATGGATGGCAAGAAATATATGTGAATATATATTTATCTTTCTCTTGTATTTATTTTCTGATTCTAGCTCTTCTTTACCTCTCTCTCCCTGAAAGTCACCAACAAACAATGCTCTTTCTGAAGGTAAATGGCATATCTCCAATACAAGGTGACCTCAGTGCACTTCATGCACTGTTTCTGCTGAAAAGAGACTTCAGTGCTCTTAAGCGTGATGAGACTTTCCTGCACATTTCATCATTTAAATTCTGTCTGTGAAGTCCACTCTTATAATGGAGACTCTTTACAGCCTGGTCTGAAGGACAGTTCAGTGAATGAAGTTTAGAAGAATTACATTTCATTTTCTGCTATGCTACAAAATCTTCTGATTACTTTCCCCAATCATTAAATACTTTTTTATTAAGATGTTTGATACACCATTTGTTAAACTGTTTTCTAAAAGAGCCGGTATCTATAAAAAAATGAATGTATATGATTTTATTGCCTTTGTGCTATAATTAATGTCTTTCTTAGTGAACACCTTTCTTCCTTCACTGACCTATAAATTATATGAAGGATACTTTAAACTTGTTTTTCTTTTATAACTGAAAACTGAGTTTTTAGATAGAGCCATGCTTCTGTGTATGTCAATGCCCTAATATAACTAACGAAGAACACGACTGGAAAAAATCATAATGCAAACAGTAAAACTCTAAGAGACTTGCAAAGTCATTTTCCCTAATAACTATACTTAACATTGTTTTTGAACTTTAAAATTGTCATTCCACCATTATGAGTTCTAAAAGCTGTTTCATATTTTCTCTACTGAGGTAATATTACTGGATATTTCTGATGTGATAGTGCACAGTAAAAACCCCATCTACAGAGCAGAGAAGGATATTGTTTTATACATTTTAGTTTCTTTCTGGAAAATAAATTAACAAGTTTAAAAGAGCAAGAGGAAAACCAACACATAATAGTATTTTAGGAAGTTGGAAAATTTTGTGACTTGAGTTTAAATATTTCCTTTTTGTAAAATGTCTCATATTGGGAATCCTGTGGCTGTAATACCCTCTAAATACTCTCTAAATAATAAAGGGGAGTAAAAGCAGCATTTTCACATACATTAGTTATCCTTAACAGACTGTGACTTTAATGACATGGTGTGCACAATACTGAAAAATTTTACTTTAGTTTATTGCTCCTGAACACATGAAGCTTTCTAAACTGTTTTTTACTTTCATGTTCCTAACTACAAATTCCTTTTCTATGAAAATGCCCTAAACAACAAAGATTCATTGGTTACTCCATTAATCTGTTTCTTTGTGGTGGGTTGACCTTGGCTAACTGCCAGACCCCTACACAGCTACCCTTTCATTCTCCCATTTCAACAGGACAGAAAACAGGATGAAAAGTCTTGTGGATCGATAAAACCGGGGAGATCGCTTACTAGTTATAATCACTAGAAAAACAAACTTAAAGATAATTAATTTATTACCGGTTTACATTTTGTTAAGGCATTTTAAGAGTGGTCACCCCAGTAGCTGGAGGTTAAAGACTCCCACTCACTACAGTAGCTGATGCAGAGATTCCATTAGCTCCAGTAGCTGACACCACAGTCTAGGGATGCCCACGTCCCTGGTCTGACTCTTGGAACTGGCACAAAATTCCACTCACACACCTGTCTCACCAATAGCTGTCACTGAATCCTTGAAGCACAGGTACACAAAGGACATAAAAAGTTAGATTGTGCAGAGATATAGATTCTCCCGCACCTCCCCCGAGCTCTGTAGCTAGATGACATTATTTCCCTTCTGCAAGAGGCAGCCAGGAGGATCAAAGTCTTTACTCTTTGCAGTATAACTATGCTTTACATAGCCACACTCCCACACACCAGTATGCATCACCACAATGTACTTTCTGAAGACTCATCTGTGCCTGTAGCTCAAACAATTGCCTGACTCTCTGCCAATTGTCTTGATCTATCAATTATTTCTAAACTCTTATTACCCCAGTTCTTTATTTCTGCACTGCTATCATGCATAACCTACAGCCTATCACTGTCTGACTCTCTAAAAAACCCCAGACTTTTCAGAATATTTATAACATCACACTGGGTAGGTGTTAACAGAAGTTGACATATACTTACATTTCTTAATTTCAGCTCAGCCAGTTATATACAAAATAGTATATAATAAATCTCTCCTTTCGATTTATATGAGAGCAAGCTTGCCCATCTTAGGTTCTTCACACAGCAGGAGGCACTCTGACGTGGGTGACAGCAAAAGTTGTTTTGATGGAAGCCTTTGACGTTTTGTGTACAAGAAACCCTTGTCCATCTGCATTTCTGGGCTTTCTTACTCTAGAAACTGGAGTTTCATAATCTGATTATGTTTTTATTAATAATAACATAATTATTATTAATAATTATAATGTTCCAAACCAAGTATCATCAGGTAACTAACACACCAAATGATTGTCAGTTGATGGTTTTGGCATTTGATCTTAATATCACTACTTTATGTGCCAGTTAAATAGTTTGTTTCCTTTTATCCTATTATGAATAATACAGTGATATAATAGAAATGACAGAGTCGTCTATATTTGCGCTTTCATTGAACTTAAATATCTATAGATCATGTGATTAAACTGCAGCTGAAACACACCTACTACCCATACCTCAGAGTGTAATCAGTTCTCATTACATTAAAGCTTGAGCATTAACAGCAGTTATTATGAAGGTTGTATATATTCTTATTATGTCCCTTCATTCTTTTTCAAATATTCTAAATTTTCATTTACTAGGTTTCAATAGTCAGGCTTAGTCTTAGGATGAGACATGCATTATGCCTGAAAAAAAACAAGCCAGAAAAAAATTGCTTCTTTTTGAATGAAAATAGAACATGTAAAACTTGATACTTCTTTTCAGAATTCTTTTTATTTAAAATGCTGAATATACAATTCCATTACCAAAAAGCTATGTGTAATTGGATCACTTTTAATATTTAATTTTATCTTTTTAATAGCTTTGCACTAAAAATAGTATAACTTGCTAGATATTTATCTATGAAATACTGACTACCTTTCATCTAAATAGGTATGGTTATGTATAATTCAGGTAATTAAAAAAAAAGTCTAATATAGAAAGAAACAACAACAAAGATAATTTGTATTTAAAAATTAATGTATAAAATTAAATATTAGAAGTAAGATGAAGAGATATCACAGGTTACTAACAACATACATGGTCACTGCCACACAACTGATTCAGAGTTCAGTGCATCACATAATTCTGGAGGCAGCTAACTTTTAATCCTAATACATTACAGTAATTCCCTTTAAAGAAACAAGTAATCAAATCAAATCAAATCAAAACAAAGTTAGACATTTTCTTTTAAAAAACTAGTAAAGTTCAATCCGAAAGAAACAAATCCAGCCTCCAACTGAGATTGAATATTTTTCTGAATATTGTTGCTATAAGACTATCCAAGAGTGGATGGAAAAAATTCATACCTCCTACAAATTAAGAAGTTTCAGCATTTCATGAATCAGAACAAGGATTAGCCAGTTTGGGAACTGCCAAAAGTACCACTCTGCACTCAAGAGGTCTCTCCAAAAAACTGCAACATCTTTAAATAAGGTATTGTACAAAATACTAGATTGCTACCATTTTATTGCTGACTATGTACACAAATCATAAACATTCCACCAGAGTGCAAACCAGATAATTTTCATTTGTCATTCTGATGTATTAGATTATTGCTATTGATTCCAAGGCCAGAAATTTACCCATGAGCTTGTCAAATTTCAGAAATTACTATAATTTAAGCAATGAATAATGAATAAGTAGAGTAGATGCTGGCTCTCTTAAGAGATTTCATATTGTCATCCATCATTGTGTTCATAATCTCATTCAATGCCAAGTACCTTCAGTACATGATCAGTACTTGACTGAAAAGAGTCAAGACTTTCAGCCTCATTAGTTGGTTTTCAGCATAAAATTTCCTTTTTGGGGATGAGAATAAGGATGTAAGTTTGTGGGATTGTGAGAGTTGCAGGAAATGAAGCAAAATGAACATTGAAAGGCTCTGGAGAAAAGTTTTGCATGTATAGTTTACTGAGTGTTCAGAACCTTCAGTTTCCAGCTCTCCCCAAGACATTGGTTCAATAACCAAATTCTCTCAAGAGAAGAGAAAGCTTTTGCTCCTGAGTTCTCCCCGGGCTTAAAGAACCATCTTGTTATAAACAAAAATAGATTTTTATAAAATGAGATTTCATTTGTGTAGGTTAACTTTTTCACAGTAACAGCTCTGAATATTAACACCAACAAGGTTACAGTCAGGAACTGGTGGTCTAATGGAACACCATACACAGAAGCCAGAACCACGAAAAAGCAGGCAGAACATTTGCATTATACAAAGAGAAGATGGTAAATAGTTATTTTTTTATTCAGCACTGCTGACCAACGTCTGGGAACAATCTAACTTCTGTTTCTGGCATTCATTATGAAAGATTTTTCTACCCAATAATTCTCATCAAATCTCTCTTAACCCGTAGAAGTATAAGCAAGAAGAAACACTATAATAAGTTTTATTGTACTGCAAACAGCTGAGTCTGTTATTCATGCAAGCATTAAGACCTAATTAAAAACTCAGAACATATTTTTCTTATCATAAGATCTTATTGAGCACTTAAATGTAAATTGTGACTAAGTGAATTAAAAATAAAAAAAAATACACAGAGATAAAAAAGCTTCTTCATTCCCAAGTTTATACTGTTCATAAATATGCTATATAGTTAACCATATTGTTTACTATGGTTTGTTCAATGAGGAGAAATTATGTGCCACCACATAAAGCTCTAGTGTCTTCAACGGTTCTTACTATATAGAAAGCAAAATGACCATCTGCTTACTTAATAATGTTTTCCTAGTCAACAGGATTATTTTAATTGACAAAGAACCCAATAGAAAAAAAAAAAAAAGAAATTTCTAAACACATTCTCCCTATCCATCAACAACATGGACAGGGTATACATAAACTTGTGCATATATAGATTTTATGCTTTGTTTTTGTACTCTGTGTGAAAATTCTTCCAGTGCTAATTTGAATAACTTGACAAACTTTTTTCTTGAGTACAATTTGAAAATCATTTTATAATTAAGACATCAAGCTATAAAAAATAAGCACTTAGAGGAAATTCCCAGTCTGTCTTCCTTTAACAATGAAAAATAAGTAAAGCTTTATTTATAACAGTATAAATTGATTAAATTCCTCATGGTATATATAGTTAGTCCTGTGGTGTTTAGAGACATCTAAAATATATTTTAAAACATATTTAAAATACATTGTCTCATCAGGAAACACAAACAAAACCATGGCCACATAAAAATAAAAGTAAAATTTAACAAGAGCAAATATAAACAAAGAAAATGGATGGAATGCTAGGGTCTCATATTTATCGTCTCTTTAGGCATCCTACTGGGAACTAGTCCAAATTACCAGAAAAAGACAAAATGTGCAGAAGTGATGCATATTTTATAATGTCATATAAACTGCAACCGTGAAGTATTGTAATTTCTCATGCCTTCAGTTCATTGCCTTTACATAGTTGGTCTGCTGATTGCAGAAAAACATAACAAAAAAAGAAAATAAAATTTACTATAACATAAAATAGGACAAACTAATTATGAAGATAAAATTAATTGAGTCAAATTGTGGTTTACATACAGCGTTTTTACACACTGAATCACTACTAGCCTTCACCTATTTTGGGTACAATATGTCTATATTTCTTATTTCTTTCTAAGCATTATTCCTCCAGTTAATTCTATTAAAATAGAAACTTTACACCTAAACGTGCTGCAATTGTTCCATGATTTGTGATAAGAATATTTTTTTATATTAAAAGAATTTAATGTTTTTTTGTCATTAAACTTCCTTATTTTTCTGTGACATTTACTTATATTAAGTCATTACACCTATGAAAAAAGTCAAACTTGATAATTCTCATAGCAAGAGATACTTGTTGAAATAATGTGTTTAAATTTCATTTACTTCCACTATAGTCTTCATGTGATACCAAGAATATGAAGTGTAGACAATAAAAATATTTTCATTTCAAATGTTACAGTATTTTAAAAGAGCTTATTTTCCAAGAGATTCAAAAAACTAAAATATATTATTTGCTTAGAATCAATGTTTTTTGTAATACACAATTAAAAATAAGTGAAACATTTCAGAAACAAAATGTACTCTGTAAATTGGTAAATGAAAGAAAAAAATCATTGTAAAGTAAACATTACAGACAAATTGTAGTTGCATAGGTAAAAACAATTTAGGTTTTGTGTATATGATACTTAGGTACTGTGAACATTCTTCAGGTTTTCTACTGAAGTAATGCCTTTCATTTCCTCCCCTCAAAAAATAGATTTTTGATATTTCAGTAGACACATAAGTAATATGCATCCAGCATATAGGGAGTGAACTTCGTCTGGTACTAGCTCCTATACCATGCCTGAGAGTTGCAGCAAAAATATTAATTGCCCTAGTCAATTAAGTTCCAGGACCTGAGAATGCTCACTGACACTAATTTAATAACAGAAAAACAGCTCCACTAGGCCTTTATCTCGCTCACTACTGAAGCGGAAGATAGGATGCAGCTCACTAACTCTTTGCTCTATACTTGCAGATGGTCCTTGGAGACAGTAAATGCTCCTCAGACTATTTGTGCACTGAAATGACACTAAATAAGATATGCAAATGTTTTTGTAAGCTGAAGACACTGAGCATGCCAGAGACCTTTTTGTCTTCAATGGAGAGTTACGTTTTCCTCACTTTTCCTTTCCCCATCTGGCAAGCTTTTGTACTTTGTGTGGCAAAGTTTTGGTATCAAAACTACATTTGGTATCAAAACTACTACTACTAGAGAAGCTACAGGAGTGTCTTTTGTGAGAAGCTACTAAAAGCTTCCCCTGTGTCCAATGGAACCAATGCCAGCTAGCTGTAAGACAGACTCACTGCTAACCAAGGCCAAGTCCATCAGCAGTGCTGGTAGAGCCTCTGTGATAACATGAAAGAAAAGGAGAAAAAATATACCACTGCAGCCAAAGAAAAGGAGTGAAAATATGTGAAAGTAACAACTCTGCAGACACCAACGTTAGTCAGTGAACAAGGAGGGGAAGAAGATGCTCCAGGTGCTGAGCACAATGAGGCAGGCTATGTCCTGAAGCCCATGGAGGTTAATGGTGGAAGACCTGCAGCCCATGGAGGACCACACACTGGAGCAGACAGATGCCTGAAGAAGGCTGTGAACCTGTGGGAATTCTGTGCTTGAGCAGGACCTGTGAACCCATGGAGAGAGACAAGCCTATGCTGGAGCAGGTGTGATGGCAAAGCTTGTTACCCCATGGGGGACTGACACCGGGGTAGTCTCTTCCTGAAGGGCTGAATCACATGGGGAGGACCCATGCTGGAGAAGTTCTTCATGAACTGTAGCCTGTGTGAAGGACTCACACTGGAGAAGTTCATGGAGGACTGTGTCTTGTGGGAGGGACCCCACACTGGAGCGGGGAAGACTATGAGGAATCCTCACACTGGGGAGGAAGAAGTGGCCGAAATAATGTGTGATGAAGAGACTGCAATTCCCATTCCCCATCCTCCTGTGCCACTGGAGAGAGGATGCAAAAGATTCATGACTAAAGTTGAGACCAGGAAGAAGAAAGGAGTGAAAGGAAGGTGTTCTAAAATTCAGGTTTTATTCCTCATTATCGTACTCTAATTTTGACTGATAATAAAACTAAACTAATTTCCCCAATTTGAGTCTGTTTTGCTCATGACAGTAATTGCTGAGTGATCTCCATGTCCTTATCTCAACTCACAAGGCTTTCATTGTATTATCTCTCCCTCATCCAGCTGAGAAAGGCAGTGATAGAGTGGCTTTGGTGAGCACTTGGCATTCAGCCAAGATAAATACAACCACAGTCTCTTCTGGCATCCAACCTGGGGCTTGAGGAATTTGAGAGAAGCATGATGGACTATTTTCATTAAGAATGTTGTATAACAGTTACACAACAATCAGGTTTGGTATACACTTTAAAAAAAAAACAAATCCCTTTGTATTTGAACTTCACTTTTTTTTTTTTGTCTAGTTCTGCATTTCCAGATCTCTTGTATGCTAGGAAAGCATCTTATCCAACAGGTAGTTATACAAATGCTGCTAATGCTGTTATCTCCTCAGTGAAGTCTTCAGGAAAGGTCTCTGTATTTTAAGTTCCAAGTGGATAAGTGAAAAACTGGGGTTTAAGCCCCCAGCTGAATGAGTGTTGGCATATGGATGATGTCCACAGCCAGGCAAGAAAGACCCTCCTGAATGGTTTTCACCCAGGGTCTGTCCAGCCTTGGGTGGGAACTGGTTAGGAGATCACCACCAGGTGCCACTGCCTTCCACATTAACTTGGAGGTAAGGCAAGAAGCCATCTTTAGAAGAGCTGACCCTGGTTGTAGAGGACTTGGAAGGTTTGACTGTACAGTGCATGTGTTGTGTAAGGGTTCTAGCTCTTGAAAGGGCTCCCTGACTCTTCATAGCAAGTAGAGTTCCCAGGATGGTGGAGCAAGATCATGAGTCTCTCTGGGAAACTTCTACATAGTTGGACTCATTGTCTGACTGATTCCATCTCCCATAGTATGGTTCCTTGGCCACCTTGCTCTCTTCTTCACATCCTATGCAGTAGGTGCTTTGACTTGTTCCTCCCTCTGGTTGTCCAGTGTTTTGGTTCTCTGGTGTGTGATGTGGTAGTGGAGGGAGAAGTTTGGGTGCTGGTCTGCATGTTAATGATAATATTTAATGTTGGGCAAGTGGTCAGCAGAAGAATAAGTCACTCAATGTATATTAAAGACCCTGGACAGAGACACAGCTTCATGTAATTCTATTGCCTAAACATAACTAGGTATGCACTGTCTCTTGAGATGCCTGTGAATACAATGGCTAGCCTTCAGCTGTCACTTCTGTTGCAAAGATATTGATGAAAAGATGCTTTGTTTAATAAAATACATTTTTTTTAAAAAAAAAGAAAAGCTAATTTGACTATTGTAACTCTAGACAAGATGATCAGTTGCTGTCTGAATAGTGATAGGACTCTGATTGCAATGGCATCTTCATCTGGACCAAGTGATATTTCTGTAAAAGGTTGTTCTAGTCAATTCCTGTAATCCAGCTTCCAAATAACCCTATGTGATCACTTCAGTGAACATAAGATCTTTTGGGCTTTTTTTTTTTTCTTTGGGGGTGGTTTTTTTCCAGTTTGTTGAGCTATTTCATGATATCTTTTATTTTGGAAGTCTTGGTACTCTGCAGTCTCAGATGACACCAGATCTTCTGTTTATGGAACTGGGTGGAACAATTTCTAGTTGCTGAGATCAGCTGCTCTGAGACCAATCCACCCTAGAGCAGAGCAATAGATCTTGGTGTACCAGGGGTTTACTGAGGTTTTTCTTTAGTAGGGAAATGCCAGGGGAGCAGAGAGACCCTCACTTGCAGGAGAGGTTGACTAGGCTTGGGAGTTGCCAGGGCAGTGATAATCACACCCACATGTATAAAAGAAGCCCTGTGGGAGTGGGCAAAAAGCAAGACCAGTCAGCGACAGCATGGTGCAGCAGTCTGCACAGCAGTTTTCTGTGGGGACTTGCACAGAAGGGAGCTGAAGCTCTGCCAGCTCAAGAGGTCAAAGGCGCTCATCCTAATTGACCCATGAGGCAGAACTGTAGACATTCATCACAGAGCAAAGACTGCAACTCTGGGTGAGAGATCTGCACCATCCATCCCAGAGGTGACCTGTGCCTCCACCCAGATGGAGCTGCTAAAGGGAGAGGCTGCTATGCAGACCTCAGTCTGTAGGAAGTGCCTAGAATTTCTCCTGGGGCAGAGATGAGAGGTAAACCTGCCTGCAAAAGGTGGAGGACCTCCTTGCAACAGGTGGCTGAGCTGTAGGAGACTGATGAAAGGCTGTGTATCACCAGAGAGGCAGAAAAAGGGATGGATGGATCAAACCATGGGCAATCTGCAGAGACCCTGCAGCCTATGGTCAAACAACGGAATACTCCCTCAGCAGCTCACCCAGATAGGGAAGAAGCTAACAGTGCTGAGGAATGGAAAAGCAGAGGTAAGAACTAACAGGAAGAAGAAACCTCCCCCAAAGCTTGAGATGCCCCTGTAGAATCATTTCATGGACCTGCAGACTGAAGAGAAAAGATAGATCACATAAAGTAACACCTCAGTGCTAAAGGCAGCCAGATCAACTCACTCTATAACTAGTGCAAACAAGAAAAAGTGATGGGTGACAGTAGTAGAGACTCTCTTCTGAAAGGAAATTTTTACAAGGGCTTGTAGTGATAGGATGAGGGGTAATGGTTTTGAACTGGAAGAGGGTCGATTTAGATACGAAAATAGGAAGAAGTTATTCACTATGAGGGTAGTGAGACAATGGAACTAGTCCAAGCAATTCAGGAATCAACACTTGGGGAGAAGGCACTTCTGCAGCAGCACATCACTTGGGCTATGACTGGCATCTTGGGGCTGAGTTGAAATGCAATGCTGGGCCTCTTTTATGTCAGGGTGTCCTGGTTCCGTGTAAAAAGGGGTTCAGGGCAGGACCTACATGGAACAGAAATATGTACTCACCTCTCCCCTGCCCCCGAGAGAGAGAGACACTTTGGAAAAAAATTAAGTATATTGTTTAACAAGGAACAGAAAACGAAAAAGGGAGGTAAGGAAAAATAATATATATAAAGATTAGGGGAAAATACAAAAAAAATAAAGTATACAAAACCCTCAGAAATGGTTCCAGGGTCCCACGGAGTGAAAAGACAACTTCCCTCTCCAAGCTGCAGAGCAGGAGTGAGTTAGCACCCACTTCCTGCCTCTTATCAGAGTGTGTGTGGGAAGAGGAGGGAATACAATGGTTTCACCCCCACCCGGGGTCCTCCCAGTTGCTGGAAGGTCACGCCCCCATTCCAAGCCTCAAACCACAACACAGGGCCATCAAGATCTTTTGATGCCCTCAAGGTCCTGAAAAGCAGCTAGTTTCTCTATGCTATCTATACAGTAAATGAGAAAATAAAAGCCTAAACAGAGGACAATGTGGAGCAGTAACATATATTATCTACATCACTTTTTGAAGGAACCATTTTTCTCCACAGACTATATAGGAAATCTAGCAAGATATAACTCTTAACATAAGCACCTACTTACGTAAATAAAATAACATAATTATTCTGCAACATTTCCTAAGCTAAGTCTTAACAGCTCCCACCATAATGTTCAGTATAATTTAATTGTCCCATGAAGGTTCTTACGCCTTTTGAAAAGTCACTGAAAACATGTAAATGCTTCAGTTAGATGTTTGTATCCCTTTTAAGAAAAAATTTGGTCTTTCCTTAAATTGTACAACATCTTCAGATACCTAGCTATTTTATAACTGAAATGATGTTTTGGTTATGCCATAAAGTGACTAGCATGAAGGAAAAATGGTTTAGATGTTTAACCATCCACTTTTCAAAAAAATCTGAAAGTGCTTGAACATTTGTGTATGCCTACCTATCAGTTGCCTCACCCACCTTTCTGCCTTTAAGACGTAAATTCAGTTCCTGAAGAGAGTGAGGTGAAACTACTGATAAGAATTTTGTTTGGGCTTGTAAATTGCCTTTTGACAAGATGTCTAATGACTGCTTTGTCAAACATTGTGAGGATTGTCTGGATACATCCTATTATTTTCTCAACCTACCAATGCTATGAGAACTGACAAGTATGAGACACTGTAGACTCTAGTCTTACAAGTTTATGCCTACACTACTGAGTAAAAGAACTCCCAGAAGGCTGTGTTGCCTAGGTGCAAGCAGTAGTAGTAAGTAATAGTATAAACAATAAAAGGTCAGTATTTGTCTTGACATTTTCCTAGAAAAGAGTTCATAGGCTATCTAAGATATGCGAGTTTTCAACATATTACAAATTTTGCCTATAATCTTTTCAGCCTCTTAACTGCAGCTAACATCATCTATTTCCATACAGACAAGCAAGGAGTGTCTCATTCTGACGTGGATTTGTAATATGACTTAATCGTAGATCTAAACTGGGACCTGTAAAGTTCTCACTCCTTCCAAAACTAGATAAAGCTTTTGATTTAAACTTACTAACAAAAATAAAGCCAAATAAAAAACTTTGTCATAGTTTTTTATGGGAATAAATATGTTAAAGACTGTGAGGTGTTAAACTATTGTGATGATTGTCAGGGAAAAATCCATGAAGAGGAAAATATATAGAAGAAGGTTGCTTAAAGATTACTTTGATTTTTCTGCAGTATTTTCAACTGAAAAATTTCAAACATGAAATACTTTTTTTATGAATTTAAATATGTAAAATCATGAGCAATAATATTGATTAAAAAGGAAAAAAACACCCCCACACACTTATTTTGTGGAATGGAATATTCATCATAATCATAACTGGACATTTATTCTGCCTCACTTCAGAAGTATGGAATGTCACCTTATTTAGTTTTCAGATTCAGCTACACACAAATATAAGAACCCTGAAGCACTTTGTATAATTATATATTTGTTACAAAGACTTTAAAAAAAGTCTTTCTCAGATACCATTATAATTAATTATGCATTATTTCACTCAATGAAATTATTTCTTAAAAAAATATTGGAAATGGATTGGTAGAAAAGAGATTAACTGAAAAGCTTTTTTCTTTAAAGTTTGCATTACACCGTGCCTCTAACAGCATGTATAATTAATACTATGTTAAAATCATTTAGCTTCACAAAATAATTGCAATAATTGCCATATTTACAAGAGTCTTCTGGTCTTCTCTCATTTGTATGCACTTGTCCTGTTAATTACAAACAGATATAAGATGTGATATAATGGAGAGTTTTTCTGTGTTGTGGTTTGTTTTCTTTTAAGCTTAACTTAATCAAGTTTTATGTGTATGTCTGATAATTAAGTCAGTAAATATGCCTGGACACTACATGTGTAAGTTCTATAGTTTTTCTTGGCTTGTAGAAGGACTTTTTAAATTTATTTTATTTTTAATTTTTTTTTTCATGTTTTTAATGAAGTCTTTTGCATAATCTCTGGTTCTCTTTTTATTTTACCATTAGATTCCCACCTCTTAATCTTCTCAGACTTGTGTATATCATTGTCCTGGTTTGGCTAGGATAGGGTTAAATTTCACCAGAAGTTGGGAGGGGACACAGGCAGGATAGACAAAGGAAACAGCTGATAGGATATTTGATATCATACTGAGGAGTGCCTGTGACATAAGGCCTGGAAGTGGGCCTAGCTAGGCTTGTTATTTTGGTGGGCAGTCTTGGCTCATGCTGTGGTTTATGTTCAGAGCTAATACAGCCTGTGCAGTTTTTATCATTTGCTTTATATCTTATTCCATTGCTTTTATTATTACTGTTGTTTATTGCACCTTCCGCGTTGTATTAAATTCTCCTTATCTTAACCTAGTGGTTTTGTATTTTTCTCCCTTTTCGCCTTCCTGTTCATGGAGTTGGGGGAAACCAGCAAGCAGCCACAAGGTGTTCAGCTCCCAGCTGTATCTAAGCCATGACAATCACCTACCAGCACATCCTGTAGCCATAAAACTCATCCATTAACATTTCTCAGTAATAATGCATATGGCATGTTGTTACTCCCTTGGGTTAGTGCCCCCAGCAACTCTTTTACAGGTCTCAAAGTTTTAGGAGCTGTTCTGAAGTCATCAGAACATTTTATGAGAAGGAATCAACCATTTCTAAAATCTTTGCTGGCTTTGCAAAGAGTAATGCACCCTGATAAACTATCCCTTCCTTTATTTTAGAACCTGTAACACTCATGGCAAGCTGAAGCTTTGCTTTTAAAATTATTTTACCATATCCATGTCCGGTCCAACGTGAGAAAAAAATGTAAAATATCCGTCTGAACAATGGGCTTCAACTAGAACACAGGAAGATCCACTTAAGTATAAGGATAAAAAAAAAAATAATCACGGCTGAGGGTGACAGAACACTGGAACAGGCTGCCCAAAGAGGTTTTGGAATCTCCTTCTCTGGAGAATTTCAAAACCCACCTGGACAGTTTCTGTGCGGCCTGCAATAGATGCATCTCCTTTGGCAAGGGATTGGATGAGGTGATCTCCATAGGTCCCTTCGAACTCTAGTGTTTCTGTGTCTAAATCTTTCTTATTTGGTCTAAAGGAATTCACATAAATCAGTGCTTCCTCTAGTAATTCTGATTTCCAAAAGTTCATCCATATTCTTTTTGTTTGTTTTGTTTAAATTAAGGGTGTCTGAACACAAAAAAATGAGGAGTAAAGAACAGAATACTAAATATCTCAGATCAACACACAAAATATTTGGTAGAGAAAATAAGGAAGTTTTAGTAATAACAATTTCCATTTATTTCTGTAGTCCTCTATAAATATAATAATTCATTAACCATTCTGTAACATGCAGTGGCCCCAAACTGCTGTCATTATGTTATTAATATAGCTGTGATTTCAGGTCTTCCAGAGGTTATGTTTACATGATGTTCTATTCTCATAATATTGGCTCAGGGTCAATAAAGGAGACTGTTAGGTTGCTTTTGCTTCAAAGACATTAATAAAGTTGCTAAACGATTGTTGTGGTTTGAGGCTTGGAATGGGGGCGTGACCTTCCAGCAACTGGGAGGACCCCGGGTGGGGGTGAAACCATTGTATTCCCTCCCCTTCCCACACACACTCTAATAAGAGGCAAGGAGTGGTTTCTTATTTCACTCCTGCCTTGGAGCTCAGAGAGGAATGTTCTCCTTTCACTCTGTGGGACTCTGGAACCATTTCTGAGGGTTTTGTATATTTTATTTTTTGTATTATTCCCCTAATCTTTGTATATATTATTTTCCTTACCTCCCTTTTTAGTTTTCTGTTCCTTGTTGAACAATATACTTCATTTTATTTTTCAAAAGTCTCTCTCTCTCTCTCTCGGGGGGGGAGAGGCGAGTACATAGTTCTGTTCCGTGTGGGTCCTGCCCTGAACCCCTTTTTACATGGAACCAGGACAACGATGTAAGAAACCTGGCCCTCACCTCCCGCCACTCTGGTCTAGAATCTCTCCTGACTATTGTCATGATCTGCTCCACTCAGTGGATGCAAGATGGTTTGTTTGCTGTGATCTTGATGTGCAAGAGTAAGCCAAAGAGGGGTTTTACTGAAGCAGTGGAATTTTATTATTTGCCCCTAAAGTGGTGTGCAGTAGGTAAAAAAGTGACAGGAAAGATAAGTAAAGAGTGGAAAGAGTAATAAACTGCCGGTCCAAGGCATCTCGTTGGTCCCAGGTCCAGGCAGCTTCCCGCTGGTCCTTCCAATTGTTGTGATCCTTGGTGGGGGAAGCTTCCAAAGTTCAGTTGCTAAGAAGCTGTCTTTTATGCCAGGTGATGCACCTTGCTACTTCTCCTGAGCAAGGCTTCCATGTAAGTCCACGGAGGAGTGTCCGAGGTGAGGTCAGCCTCAGAAGCAGGTGGCCTTTGACCAGGAGGTGTGTTTTCCTATTACAATGATATTACAATAAGTAAAGTTCACCAAAGTTCCCGGTTTCTTTGTCAGTGCTTAGACAGCAGTTGCATCCAATCTTCCTTGATGGCAGCAATGAGGTTTATCTTAGCAGCTCCAGCTCCCCCAGATGACAGAGAAGGAGATGGTCCTTTCTCCAGGGGTGTTTCCATAGGAACCGTGTTCCATTCCCAGGGTCAGCAACTGCATCTCAGGTAGGTCACTGTAGACTCTGTCAAGATGTTAGCCTAAGTTTCAGGTACCTTATTGTCCAGGTTCCTGGTGACAAGATTGAGGCAACACTCTTCTTCTGACTGACTCTAAGAACTTGTCACTGGCACAAATATGCTGAGCACATATACCAGGGGCACACACACAGAGGACACGGCCATGAGAGACAAGAGACAAGGCACTGCCTCCAGTAGCTCACATGTTCAGGCCTCACACCAACACAGACACAGACATGCATGTCCCTTCCTCTGCTTGTCTGGCTGAGACAGAAGGTTGCTTGTGCCACACACACCCCATGCTCCCCAGGTTCACAGGCACACATATCTGGGGATCCCCGAAACAGTTGAAAGAAGATTTAATGAAGATTTAGAAAGGCAGGACAAACTAAGGTGATAAGGCACAGAGCACAGCCATCGCCTTTTACATGCAAACAAGCAATCAGCACCATTTTACATGAGAACAGACCTTTTTTACACCACTTTCTGTCTATCCACCCTGCTTTGTTCCTCTGAACTACAGAACTGCAAAGTTCTATCAATTCACACACCCCTCCTAGTGCAAGGTAGTCTTATCAGTGATAAAGTCCAGGTTGATCTTACTCAAAGTGGCATCTGTAGTTTTGTGATAGCCCACTGATCACTGTAAGTGTCGAGGTTTGCTTCTTGACATCTGCTCCATGTTTGCTTCGTAAAGTCTGTCTCCCCCATGGCTTCTCTTATCACTTCTCCCAAATAACAAGTGATAGAACAAAAGGAAACAGCATCAAGTTGCACCAGGGGAGACTTGGATTGGATATTAGGAAAATTTTCTTCACCAAAAGCATTATTGATATTTGGAACAGGCTGTCTAGGGAAATGGTTGAGTCCTCATCCCTGGAGGTATATGAAAGAAGTGGTGCTTAGAAATATGGCTTAATGCTACACTTTGCTGTGCTGCCAGTTGGCCTTGATGGTCTTAAAGATCTTTTCCAACCTGAACTATTCTATGATTCTGTGATCTGTCTGTCAGGTTTGTGTCTCTATATTCTTGTTGATGGCTTCCTCCTTTTCTTATTATCTTTTCTTGAAGTGAAAAAGGTCCTTGATGAGATACCCTTAGAGGATACACAGTCACTTTCCTTCCTCATACTCTTGGAAAAGACTTTTGAACAATGGGGCACAAACTCATCAACAATATATCAGTGTTTCTATAGAAATACAGTTGAGCTACGTTGATTTACGTACGTTTCCAATTTTATTCAACATATTAATTGAATTTGCTTGCATCAACAGGAGAAAAATCTAACTCATTTGTACTAGTTAAGCTTTCATTTTCAGGAATATGGTAAAGTGTTTATAAGATCTCTCTCGAATTTAACAGCTTTTTTAGTCTTAGACCTATTTGTAGTCCAGCTATGAATCCAACTTGCTCACATTTGAAGAAAATACCAGAGAATTATTTTTGTATGTTGTATAAGCACTTATTTCAAATATTGTCTTTGTCCCTGATATTTTATGTCACCTTTTTACTTCCTCTGCTTTGAAAGATGAAATATGAAGCAGAACTTCCAATTTTTCAGAGTGAAAAATCCAGAACAATTTAATATGCAGAAAAAAGCCATATATTCCAGAACCTCCCTAACTCCTAACTTTCTCCCACTGAGTCGACTGGAATTGTTCAGCTTTTTGACTTTCAGAGTAAAGTTGTGTATATCAAGATTTTAAAATGACATGATTAACACAACACAGAAATTCATGAGATCTTGAAAAAGCCAATAACTTCATAAAGGTTTTCTTTCCCAAACTAAGCAAAAAAATAAAAATCAGAATACAAAATTAATTGTAATATGGATCTTTAAACAAAAATGTGTGATATTTTATGGTTTCTTTATTTTGCATCACTAACTGTCTAAAGGAATTGTTTTCTGTGTGTAATTGAGTTTGAAATGTATGCTAGTATTTCAAGGAGAGTTTTGGATCTGACTCTGTAAGCAAAATATCTATATGTTTCTTATTTTTTTTTCAAAAAAGGATAGAAAAAATAGGTTAATTATGAATGCCTTAGTATAGGTTTTAATACATGCCTAAGTACTGAAAGATGCCCATCAAGATCTCTTATATTGATCTAAACACTACAGAAATCAGTCATTTTTGTTCCTTTAACTCTGTCATCTTTCAACATGCTGTCTTTTGTTAGGTTTGTTGCGGTTAACAAACGTTCTCATAAACTGCCATCACTGGTCCCTTTGCAAAGCAAGTAAACAAGCATTATTTTTAGAGGCTGTATGTAATGCTTTCTATCCTTCCATGGCATTTCTTCCCCTTTTGGCTTGTGTGGAAGAATGAATTAAACCAGTAAGATCTTCAGAGTTGTACTTCACTTCTTCCTGCTGGCTTTTAAGCAGTGAAGAATTTGCAAACTATACAATGCTGTATCGGGGAAATGCCTTTGTTAAGATCTATTTTTAAGAAGTAATTATGTGAGAACATGGAGCTACTACTCTAGAAATGTAGCTCATGCTGCAAATAATAGTAATGAGAAGCAGAGCTTATAAGACTACCTAATTTATCTTAGCTTTTGAAAAATGCAAGCATAGTGGATTTGTAGAACAGGTTTTGGGGTCTTTTTAACTTGCTGACTATCATTGACTGTCAACTCAAGATTTTTCAAGCTTTTCCACATAGGTTTGTCAATTTCAGAAGACACCACAGCATCTCCAATTTCAACATTTGTTATAGTAACATTCAAAAGAGCCTGTTTTAAGGTACAGTGCTTCCTGTGGGAGGTATAGTTCTGGCCTATTACAAAGCAATTCTGTAACTATGTGAGAAATTTTACACTATGTGATGCAATTTGAATCAAAATCTAATTTTCTGAATTTAACAAAAAATAGGCAACCATGACAGATCTGTTTTGAAACCACGGTAACAGGAATGGAGTCTCTAAGAACAGAATGTATCCATTGTGTGGTCAAAGACCACTATTGTTCAAAATAGATTCTAAAGGGAACTGTAACCAGACATGAAGTTAACAAAAAACTTGATGGTGGCTGAGAGTATGGAGAAAATAACCTTGAGTTACCTTAGCTAATAATAGTACTGAAAAGCACACCTCTAGTAGGAAATTTTATATGGAAATATAGGACAGATTTAGTATAATGAGTTATATGGGAATAAGAACATGAGCAAATGCAGTTCCGTTGTGTAAGCACAGGTAACCAATCATTTACTTTTTGGTGTGTTCTTCACAGAATCACAGAATGTTAAGGGTTGGAAAGGACCTCCAGAGATCATCGAGTCTAACCCCCCTGCCAGAGCAGGACCATCTAGTCTAGGGCAGGTCACACAGGAACTCATCCAGATGGGCCTTAAAAGTCTCCAAGGCAGGAGACTCCACAGCCTCCTTGGGGAGCCTGTTCCAGTGCTCTGGGACCCTTACAAGAAAGAAGTTCTTTCTCATGTTGAGGTGGAACTTCTTGTGCTCCAGCTTGTGACCATTGCCCTGTCCTGTCACAGGACACAAGTGAGAAGAGATTGCCCCTTCCTTCCTGACACCCTGCCCACATATATTTATACACATTAATTAGATTCCCTCCTAAGTCTTCTCTTCTCCAGACTAAAATGCCCCAGGTCTCTCAGCCTCTCCTCATACGGCAGGCATTCCACTCCCCCAGTCATCCTCGTAACCCTTTGCTGGACTCTCTCCAGTGGATCTCTGTCCCTCTTGAAATGGGAAGCCCAGAACTGGACACAATACTCCAGGTGATGTCTCACCAGGGCAGAGTAGAGGGGGAGCAGGACCTCCCTTACTCTACTGGACACACTGTTCTTAATGCACCCCAGGATAGCACTTTCATGCAAACAGAAACAAATGAAGATCAGAAAAAAGGAATTACTCTAGCAGTGTCTTCCTCCAGTTAAGGACACTGCACATTATCAACACTGCTACTTAGACATCACCAGGTCTTCCTCCACCTCATCAGAATATCAGCATTACTTTTCAATTCCCCACACACCACTGTGCAGTTGAGTTTCCTGATGGGTTTCTGGGGATACTCTTTTTAGCATTTCCTATACTTGATGTTGCTTTATAAAGAACCCAAATCCTAAAACTTTTTCTACTCCCCCAAAAGACAACATTTTAAAAAGTTACTAAACTCTAAGAATTTAAAACTGTTGTAGCCATAGTTAATTCTGAAATGTTATATTTAAAGTCCTTTTCCTAAACTAACTTAAATAACTATCTTGTAAGCAAACATCAAATGTCTAGTAAGGTATCACTTGTTTTCTATATCAGGCAAGAATAACAGGAAGTGAAATCACGTTTTAAGCAAACAAAATAGTAACAAAAAATAACTCCAAACAATAATGTCATTAATATAGTTATAGGTATATACCTCACTGGCATTTATAGTAGCAATTGATTTGTAAAATCAACTTACCTCTAAATGTAGAAACTAAAATCATGATGCTAAAAAGAAAAATAGTATGCAGGGTATTGTAAAAAACAAAGGCTAAGAGTAATACAGAATCATTAATAATATTATAGCTCAGATATTTCCAGCATTCTGAATTGTCTCCAGGACAATACTGCACTTTGAATTATTAAGGTTTTTGAAGCACAGGTTCTGTAATTTGTACAGCATCTGGTTTAATAAGTCTGATCGTGAGTAAGGCCTATAAATGTCACCAGGATAAATTGCTGGTGGAATTTTAACTTCAGTCCTGGTCCTGTAAGATATTGTCCATGAGCTGATAATGAAGATTAAAATCCCTTTTTTTCTGCTTGAATGTGAAAAAACCTGGCTCTTCAATCAGAGACATATTGTGAACAATATTGAGCACCTGAAATTCTCACCGATCACAGCACTTCTTCCTATAAAAATCAGAGACAAATCCGCACTCAGCTGAGGTTAATGAAAGTTTTGCCATTGACTGCTATGTTGCCAGAATTTGTCCCCTAATGTAAGTTGGCACAGTAGTCTGGTTGAAGAAAAAATACTTCTAAAATGTGTGGGAAATAGAGGTACATATAATAGAGCTCCAGATAACAAATCTACTGTTTTACTTTATTCAGCCTAATGATTTCCATTATCTCCTTAGTTGATAGAATCCATTTCAAAAGCCAATAATCTCTTGAAATCCACTGAGCCACAAATTAGTCATTAGAGAAAATTTTCAGAGATCATTACCTTTTCCATAGATTTTAGCTTTTCATTTCCTGAATACCGACACCTAATGTTGTTCAAAATAAGAGAAGGCTAGATTATTCAGTTACAAAAGAATGATTCTAATATAATTCAAGTTATTCACTTTTTTATTATTAGAACTGCTCCATTTTTATTAAAAGTCAACTCTGTATCACTTTTAACCTTGAATTTATGACCTCATATACTGTTAGGTTATGATGAAAAAACAAATACCATCAACACTGCATGTGTGCCACATTAATGAGGCATAGAGCTAACATTTTCTGTAGGAGGAATTTATTGTTTTCCTAGACTAGTAAAACACTTTCTGTTACACACACACACACACAATCAAAGGCATAATTTCTAACACGGAAGGGAACATAAGAAGTGCAGGGTTTTTTTTCCTTTTATTGTTTTGGTTTGGGTTGGCTTTATTTTTTTTTTTTTTTCCTTAAGTTATACCTTAAGGGTCCAGGCTTTTTGAGTAGAAGGTTGGGCTGAGGGCTTTTGACTTCTGGTTTGGTTCAGAAACATTAAATTCATAGTAGGAAATTAGAAGATGACAGAAATCTAAATAATTCAGGGAAACCCTCATCAAAGCAATTTTAAAACAGACCTAACTATGACAGAGGTTAAAAAGAATTCAGGGGAATTCCATCTTGACATAGTAAGCTGTATTAAGAAAAATTGTGTTGTGTATGCCAGAATATATTGGAATTAGTTTTCAAATTATAAGAATACTATTAATGATCTTTCAGGTCACCTATACTTGCATCTCTAAATGTTTTCTCCTTCACAGGAAGGAGTGCAAAGGTTTTGCTAAATAAGTTGCCAAAGCACATTCTTCCTATAAGCAAGGAAGGAATCAGTGACAGCTGTGCAATCACTTGCAATGATTTATGTGCTGTGACTACATTGCTCTGGTGTTTACTGTATGCTTATACTGTCTAAATTGGCAATTAGTTTCTGAGGATATGTGTGGAGCAGCAGGGAGGTGAATACTGCTAAGGCCATATCTGCGAACTATATAGAGGCAGTACAGAGAACTGTGGTTTAAAACTTTAGTGTGGTCCTTCCCTGAACCTGAAAGGCTTTGGTCAAGATAGATTTAGTCCTTGATAGATGGTAAGATTAAAGATGTGGCAATGCTTGACAGTGCTTTGAAGAAAAGTCAGGTGGTTAAAGAGGAAAGCTGTAGAGCTTGTGGGGAGATTTGCCTGACATTCACTACTGGAATGAGGACATCACAGAAGACTAATAATATATATGTAAATAATAATATATATGTAAATAATATATATGTATACTTATAGATGGTTAAATCTTTTATCTTTTTGTCATTCTGTGTTTCCACTCTTAATACTTTGTTTGAAGAAAACAACTGTGATCCTGCATTTTTCAAAGAACGACCCAAGTTTTTTAAAATAATTGCATCTTCCAAGAAAATGGACAGTAGACAGGGCATGTAGCTTGTCACTTACTATATCAATAGAGGAATTGCTTGTGTCTCTCTGTCAAGTTATGAAGAGGTAACCCAGGTCATGGTTTAGGTGGATTAGTTTAGAAATCTAAGGAAAATATCAGAGGTACAGTCAATTTTGGCAGTCCTGTGACAGTACCTCTTTTAAATAGCTATATAATGTCCAAAACATATTATTTGTTAGATATACAAAATTAATTTTTAAGCTAAGGTGTTAGGTGACTAAAACTTGGAAACATGAGTTTTATTTTTTAGAAATATTCTAAATCTACATTTTACTTTGACTTGAACAAATACTCAGACCTAATGAATATCAATCATAAATCTCAAGTTGAACATGCAAAACAAGAGGTGTCCTGTGAGAAATTTGGACTAAAGGATTAGTAAAGGAATCCTGACAATAGTTTTCTCAATTTTTCTGCTTGCAGCAGACTGAATTCACAGAGTTAAGGCAATAGTAATAATGTTAATAATAAAGATTATTATAATAAACATAGTAATGAAAGGGGAAACTATCTATGTTATAAAATTGCTTAATTTCTAATCTACTATCGTTATGATTATCAATCTTCTAAGGAAAAGAAAAAAAAAAAAAAACACAAAACAAAACACCACCCTGAGTATCTATTTCATTTAAACAAACACAGTATTCATCCATATCTGTTGTAAGTCAATAAATAGAATCAAGTTTCACAGGTTTCAAATCTCACCTACTGAGAGTCTTTGTCACTAAGATTGTAAATGTGTCTGTCTGTTATCTTTGGAAGTTTGCATGAATCGCATTTACATGATAAGCTGTGTTCTAACGATAAGTCAACAGCCCTCCAGAACTTCCAAATCTTATCAAAGCAGCCTGAAGAACTGAATCTTCTACATATTAAAAGAAAAGGGGTAGAGGGGGGAGACTACTGGCTGATATTATGTACTTGGTGCTATTTATCATCCAGACTATGTCTAATGCTTGCATGTAATTTTAGAGGAGTTCTTTCTCTTTGCTTCTTCAACAGTGTTATCCTGGTAGGTCTCTCCTTTCACAGGAAAAAAGTATCTTTACATGCTAGTTACACATGAATGGACAATAGAAGTGTAAAATCTTTCGTAAAGATTGAAACTTTGCAAAAAAGTTTTTTATGCAGAAAAAAAGACTGCCTCAGCACAAAAACCCTATAGCATTCATCTGACAGCAGGATACAAGGTTTCTTTTCAAAATTCTGCCTCAGTGTTGTTTTTCCTAGAGGCTCCTCAGCATTTACAATCGGGTAAAAAAGTAATAAAGTTCAAAGCAAATACCTTGGGAGATTCATCTTCATCCTATTTCTTTTGAATAATTGAGATGTACGAATCCATATCCATGCTTGTGCTGCAGTTATAAAGCAGTAGAAACTGACGTCCTCTAGCCATTTGCTAAACCTGTCCTAAGTCAACACTGGCTAGTAGTGCCTGTAACAAACACTCGGTCATGTGAATTGCCACAATATCAGCTAACATCTGTGTTCTGCTCTCAGAAGGAGGTATGTTCAAGGAGAACAGCCAAGGAAAGAGTTAGATAGACTTATAGTAATAGACTTATTCATGAGATAACTGTGAGTGGACTTGTTTTCACCAAACACAGATGACTAAGCATTCACTAACAAAGAGCAAAGGGAGTTCCGGATAGGTGGGTGGTGAACCTCCAAATATGAAGGGAAAAAGATAGCTGTCAAAGATATGTAAACAGATCCCATTCTGGAAAGGCCTATTTATTTCCATTGGCCACTGCTGGGCATTAGGTTACAAACTCATCTTTCCAGCTATTCAAGAAAGGTGACAGGAATCCTACCCAAGTGATAAGGGTCTTTGCAACTTTTGGGTTGCTAACATTTGAGATAGTGCTTCAGGGAAAATCGTAAGGGTAGAGCTGTAAAAGTATATCAGCTCTGTCAGTTTGAATTAGAAAGAGATACCTGTATGGCTTTGGAAGTGAATCTTTCTCAGATAAACAGTTTCTCCCTCCTATTCTTTTTATGTTGTAAATAGGTTTTGAATTCTTAATAGAAATTTTAGTCTTTTTCTGTCCTTTAAGAAACTTATTTCAGGAACTAAATGTATGATTTGAATTTATAAGAGATGTCCATTCTGACAACTCCTTTTATGGGAAGAATCTCTAAAATCGATTAAGTGCAAAGGATTCTGAATTAGTCGTCTAGGGACAAACCAGTGAAAAACATGATAACATGACATGGGCATTCTGTCAATTTAGAAAAGTGAAGCTACTAGAAAAGCTCAGAAACAACACATTTGTTTCACTTGCAAATTTATCCTAGTAGTGTGGTGTTTAAGAATTTATTTACTCCTCCTAAAATCTTAAATAAGGCAATAATTAAATAAGAAATCTTGAATAAAAGGCATATTTTCCCCAAACAATTAACTTTAAGTCTTTTGGAGAAAGAACTGCCTTAGTCAAAATAAACATGCAAGAAGAAATAAGAATTTTATGTGATTTGGGGGTTTGTTTGTTTTTCATGTGTGACATACACCCACCATGAGATCATCATACATGATACACATACTTCAGAACTTGTTTATCCACTTAAACGGACACAACATTTGTCAGTTGTGTCAAGGAAATATATAACTGAAACGATTATATATAAAACAAGACTCCAGGAGGTGGGAAGTGCAGTCTTTAAATCTTTTATTTAGTCTATACCAGTAAACTAATGCTCAGTAGCTATGGCAAACAGTACTACACAGATACAAGTAAGTGGCAGAAGGAATAGAAGCTTCTCAAACTCCTTGCTTTCAGGTAAAACCTGTTATTGAATAACTATTTCAAGTAGGTTAATTATATTAACCTCTGAAGGTGTCTGTCTTTCTCTGCTGATTATAGAAAAAGCTAGATGGCTAGCCTGAGTTAGGTAAATTTAAGGGAAATTAATTCCACTATGGCTGCACTGAATTTGGATCAAAATGTATTGCTCTCAGCTATGTGTATATTAGGAGGTAATAACTCTACTGACTTAGATGGAATCTTTGAAAAAGAGCAATATAAATAAGCCTTTTTTTTTTTCTTTTTTTTTTTTCCTAAGGAATGCTCACAGCAATGTTGTACACGTTATTAAGGCCTCATATATACAAGTGAGAAACACTACCATAGCATCATTAAATGCTTATATGTAAGCTATATGATGAACTTCCTATACTCCCACATACTCACATACAGATAGGTATAAAGATAAAGATATATATAATTTGAGAGTTTGATTATTACCTAGAAAATCCCAGAACAAGTTCATAAGATGCATATTCTTCCTCTTTTTGGCAAATCAAATGTAATTTAATATTTGCTGCATTCATTGAGGTCAGATGATACTTTAATTTATACCACTTTAAAGTGAAATGTTTGAGTATATCCTCCACAATTCTTTTGATTAGGTTGCACTGTTATGCTTTCAAAGTATTAAATAACCTCTTTGTTTTCCTTTGCCGGTGCACAAGTGTTTATGAGGATATGAACTCCTGGTCTTCACATATGTTCCAAGAAAAGACTCGATAAATGGAGAACATTTAAAATAAAACACATTTTTATTTAAAAAAAAAAAAAACAAAAAAAACACAACATAGAGATTATTTAATTAGTTGTTGGCTATGTTATCAAATATTTTTCACTGTAGAAGTGCTTTTTCTTAAATCTGTCATATATCTTTATCTTATTGCAAGTTAATCACAAGGTATTTGATCTGCTGTGTAAAAAAGAAAGAAAATAATGCCAGCTAATATCCACAATTTTTGCTTGTGTACTGATTGGAAACGAAGGCAGATGGTAGATTACCATGTTAGCTATGTCCTGTGGTTACGTTAAAAAAAGAAACCAAAACATTTCTAGTATCCATCATGACATGTACTAACAAGTATCTGCTAGCAAAAGCAATATTAAACTTTGTCAAATGATTTTACTAACTTCAAATAACTTTGATACAATTCTGTGATCTAAGTGAGAAGTCTTTACTCTTCCTTTAAGAATTTATTCACCTTGTGAGAAACTGGGGTAGAGATATGGCAACTCGTCTGTTGCTGTCCCCACATCTATGTTTAAATAATCAAATTTCCATAGTTTATCATTATTCCATAAAGCAAGCTTTTCCAAAATATATATATATATTTTTTTTTTTTTCTGTAGATTAATAGTTTATTGCAGATTATGAACTATGGAAGCAAAAGAAGCATGTTTTAGGCCCATACTATTTCAGGTCAATACTTGATTTAGTAATGAAAAAAAAAAAGCTAACTTTGCATATGAAAAATAATAATTTTTTAAGAATAGAATAATTTTATGTCTAAAGCATGGTATATGCCATATAACACTTTAAGCAAATGTTCTGCACACTTGCCTGAGTGAACCCAACAGTAACATGAATATCAGGAAAGCTAGCAATATAGATCTTTTGGCAACACTTGATAATTACAAATACAACAACAGAATTAACATCTACATATTTATTTCCCTCAATGATTATAAAAAATAATGCACTTTAATTTTATCAGTAGCTTTTCACAGATAATTATATATGTCTTCTTGAAGCTGAAGGGGAAAAAAATCTTAAATCTGCAAATTCACAGAAACTTATTTTGGAACTATAACATTCACAGATTATTTCTTTGAGAAGAAGCAGTGGGAGAGAATACTGGAGAAGGTGAGGAGGCAGGAAATGATATAGAAGACCAATTACCATTTCCAAAGCATGAGTGGTGGAAGGAATACTTAACAATGTAACCTTTTATTTGTAGCCAGAGGACCTGGAGTTGTTGCTCACCTGTTATCCTCCTGTATTTTTTGACAGTCTTTTCAGTTTTCCTTTTCTTCTGCAGCTCAAGGAATAATTCATCTTCAGTCATCTACTGAATGATGTCTACATCTACTGAATGGTGTCTACATCTACTGATGAGTCTACAGACTAAGGGTTTGTTTCTCTTCTCTTTCCATCTCTTTGAGATTTCACTGCTTAGGCTGGGGATGACACCTCAGGAGATAGACTCCATATTTTGCATACTAGTGAGGAAGCAGCAGATAACAAATTACCAGTATAGCCTGCATCTGAAGCAAACATATATTGCAGTTTTGTAGGGCAGTTATGAAATGTGCAGCTGACATTTAAAAGAAAACTTTGTAAAGGCCATTCTCATTATGTCATCCACAGCATACTATTTTTCCCTCTAAGAGCTAATTTATTTTGGACTTGTATTGAAGTCACAATGAAGAAAAAAGAGCAAGTGAGAGACAAATTAGAGACCTGAAAAATAAATACACTGCCTTTATTCCAATATATCGAGATAAAAAAAAAAAAAGCCACAGGATTTGTTGGGTTTTAAAAAACTATATTAACATCTTTATAGTACTGCAAAAGATGAAGCTGTGTAAAAGAATGAAAGGTGACAGAAAAAAAATTAGCTGAGAATACTGTTTTAACAGTAACCATGTTTGGATTCATACATTGCAGAATGATGTTAATGGCTGATACTCTATTGCTTCTTTCGATAGCAAAGCATAACTTCATAATGTATCCTTCTGTTATGCAAAGTGCTTGTAAAGAGGAGATGAATTTGAGGAGTTGCACTCTAATAAAACGAGAACAGAGTGGGATGAACTGTTGAATAGAGCTTTACACAGGTCCTTAGGCATTAACTTATAAGCCTTCTTTTAGCAAGGAGGTATGTCTGTTGAGCTTAGCATTACAAAGGTGCTCATGGTCTTCACCAGTCTATACAATTTATTTTTTTTTTTAATTATAAACATGAAAACAATAATTCAAAATATTCAAAAGTCATCAGAGGAAACAACTGGAGGACAAAAGCTGAAATAAAATAATGGGCTTTGGAGTAAGTAGCTATAAATTTTTAAAAGGAAATGGGTCTCAATTTTCTGCAAGATGTTAAGAATAATTCTACATACAGCTGTTGTATGTGTGAGTGTGTAAAAGTAATTTTAAAGCCATAAAGGTAAAAAAATAAACCTTCAGTGAAAGCTGGAGATACAATATGATGTAGTCCACCTTCTTCACAACAAAAAGTGAGGGGAGAAAAAAAAAAAAGAACAAAAATATGAAAAAAAAAACCAACAATGGCAGAACACTGGGCATGAGTGTTCATGTTAGTATATGAGCTGCTTCATTCTGGCTTGAAACAAAAATTGTCCACAACAGAATCACAGAACCACACTATCACAGAATGGTAGGGGTTGGAAGGGATCTCCAAACTCCCTGCCTAAGCAGGTTCACCTATAGCGGATTGCACAAGAATACATCCACGTGGGTTTTTAAAGTTTCCAGAGAAGGAGACTCTACAACCTCTCTGGGCAGCCTGTTCCAGTGCTCTCTCACCCTCACAGGAAAGTGTTTTTTCCTCATGTTTAGATGGAACTTCTTGTGTTCCAGTTAGTTCCCATTGCACCTTGTCTTGTTACTGTGCACTACTGAAATAGTCTGGCCCTGTCTTCTTGATACCCACCCTCCAAATGTTTATAAATGTTTATAAACATTGATAAGATCCCCTCTCACTCTTCTGTTCTCCATGCTAAGCAGATCCAGGTCTCTCAACCTATCCTCGTAAGACAGATGTTTCAGTCCCCTAAACATCTTTGTAGTCCTCCACTGGACTCTCACCAGTAGCTCCCTGTCTGTCTTGAACTGAGGAACCCAGAACTGGACACAAGACTCCAGATGTGGCCTCACTAGGACAGAGTAGAGGAGGAGAACCTCCTTTGACATGCTGGCCACATTCAATGCACCCCAGGATGTTATTTGCCTTCTTGGCCATAAGGGCACACTGCTGGACTTGTTGTCCACTGGGACTCCCAGGTCTTTCTCCATGGAGCTGCTTTCCAGCAGTTCAGCCCCTAACCTGTCCTGGTGTGTGGCATTATCCCTCTTCAGATCTAGCACCCTATACTTGCCCTTGCTGAACTTCATCACCCACTGTCCAGCTCTCCAAACTGTCCAGTTTTCAATTAATGGCAACACAGCCTTCTGGTGTGTCAGCCACTCCTCGTAGTTTTGTATCACCAGCCAACTTGCTGAGGCTACACTCCATTCCTCCATTCAGGTCATCCATAAATACATTGAACAAGACTGGACACAGTACTGGTCCCAGGGGAACACCACTAGCAACAGGACTCCAACTAGACTCTGCACCACTGATCACAACACTCCAAGGTCTTTAATTCTGCCAGTTCTAAATCCACCCCACTCTCCACTCATCTAACCTACACTTCCTAAGCTTTCCTTTGAGGATGTTATGGGAGACAGTGTCAAAAACCTTGCTGAAGTCAAGGCAGACAACATGCCCTGCTCTCCCCTCATCTACCCAGCTAGTCACACCATCATAGAAGCATATCAGATTGGTCAAACTTGGTTTGCCCTTGCTGAAACCATGGTGACTATTCCTGATAACTTTTTCCTCCATGTGCTTGGAGATGACCTCCAGAATGAGCTGGAATGAGCACCACCTTTCCAGGGATGGAGGTAAGGCTGACGAGTCTGTAATTTCCTTCTAGAGTTTCTCTCTTACCTTCTGGATCTGGGATTCCTGAGGGCTGGTCTTAGCAGTAAAGAATTAATATTAATATTTTTGAATTAATGTCTTCCTTTAGTTTCAGCAGGTCTTTCATCTTATGTTCCTTAGAGTGACAATAAAAACTCAGTCCATTGAAACTACTTTGCTTGTTATCACTTCTTTTCACAGTATGACAGAGGATAATTAAATCAGTGACATTGTCTCTTGATTTTTTACATTGTATGGAAAATGTAAAGTGAGTATAGACTATATTTATTGCCTTAAACTTTAATGTAAATATGAATCTGTTTTGTACATTTAAAGTGATCTTTGACACTACCTGCATCAAAGATTGCAAATAAATAATAAAATACAAAATTCAAGCATTGCTCAGCAATAGTACCATACTAAGACATAAACACAAAGTTATATTTAATTGGGAACTTAAATGCAAAGCTTAGGGGCCAGTATTTGAGGATTGCTTCTAAACAGAATTCCACAGAAACTGACACAATTCAGTGAAGTATTTTGCAGTGGAAGCCATATACGCTCTGTTGTGGACTAACCAAATTTTCAGAGATACGTTATTCTACTGAACTTCCAGGTTACTTTTCCATATATAATAAAATTTAGTGATTCCCCCCCCCCAACTTTTGTATGCTTTCTTGGTTGTTTTAGGATTTGGGGTATTTTACGTATACGTATTCATGCAATAGCCCCCTTGTTTTCAGATCTGAAAGAAACTTGATCATGACTTGTTTCCTAAGTGTTTCTCTTGACATTTTATCTTCTGCATTTTTAGCTTTAGAGTAAGGAAGGCTGTCACATGGGTGCATATGCAGCAAGCTGTTCTTAAGTAATTTATTACATCCATGGAAAGGCTGCCAGCTTTGCTATTAGGTAGGATTAATTTCCTGTAAGGTAGTATTACTTTTGAGAAAAGTTGCACCTTGAATTTGCATTAAATAAACTTTTCTTCCTAATAACAACAATTCAGTACTGAAGAAGTTGTGGTTCTGCCATATTCATCATGAAAAGCATTTCTATTTGACATATGATTCTCAAACAGAGCTAAGGATAGCAACTGCAAGAATGTTGAACTGATTTTTAGGCATTAAGTTCAGATCTAAGAAGTGGAAAACAAAAACATTTTCATTTGTAAAATGAGCAAATCTGATGTGTGAGCCATTTAGAAACAACTGAGGTAGAATCTCAAAATACTTGTCTTTACTGAATCATTTGTCTAACCACAGTCTTACTTCAGATTCGTACCAGTTTGCATCAAGATAATTAAAATCTCCCATCAATACTGTTTTTCCTTTATCACAAAACCTTTTGCTTTTACAGGCCATTTCATCATTTTTATGACACTTTAATCTGGTGGTCTCTGACAAGTTCCCAACATAAATTAGAATCTATTGCAACATCCATTTTCCTTCCAGAGTGATTCTGACTTACCTCCAGTTTTGTACACTTCTTCCAGGTTACTTATTTTCTGTCCTTCCTCTCTATATGGACTAATGATTTCCTGAGCTCTTTTTTCTCCATAAATACCTAAATTAAAGCTATCATGTCTGTCATACCATTTGTTATATTACTTGATATTAGAGAATGACTCTTTCCTTCTAAGCTTAGTGAAAATATTTCCTCTTGCTTTAGTTGGAAGTCGTTTGGGCTCTAAAATCTCGCTAGGAAGGACTGCAAGATTTCAGTTATCCTAAAGATAGTGACAATTTTCTCAAGTTTCATTCTTATGGCAAAAAAGGGTTATATAATCTAATACCTCTTAGCTAAACGTTAGTGAAGTAAGATACGCATTTAATTTTAAACCCTTTTTTTTTTCTGTTGCAGCTCAGTGGAGCTTATACTTTAAATTGTTTTAAGATAGGCTTCCTACCTTCCTATTATTAACTTCCAAGATGAAACAAGCATATTTTTCTAATTTTCTAGAGATCATTCCAGGGAATGATGACAGATAATTTTTTCTCACTCTAAATGATGTTAGCCTGGCCAGCTGTCCCAGTAAGCAAGACTAAACATCTTGAGAAAGAAAAAGGAGGGACTTTTTTTTTTAGCGACAGAGTAATTTCTATTGTCCTCAGTAACTTTTGCTTAAACACATTCCATTAAAAAAAAAGTACGGACTATCTAAAGTATTGACTTCGTATGTCTATGCCTCAACAACTACTTTACAAGATAACAAGAAGAATATACATCTTTCCACATAAAAGATTGAACACCACCTGTAGTTGTTTCTTTCCAACCAAATAAAAAATAGATGACAATTTTGTTCTCCAATAGAAATCCTATTAGCATTCAAGCCAGAAAGAAAATCTACTGTAACACAAAAGTGCTGGTAAACAAATCTTGTTGAAAGCATGTCAGCCTGTCACTGAATTGGCTTTTACAAATTAAAACACCACAACAATTAAGCACATAAGAGAGATGAATCTAAGAGCAGTGTCAGATTTTAGTGAGATTTTACAAATATTGAATTGTAAACTAAAAAAAATAATTCAGATAACTTGAAAGCAAATTGAATAAAGGCAGTATCATAGCAAAAAAAAAATGTCTGTTTCTCTGTTTATACGGTGGGACACAATGTACTGGTGTTTATAGAAGTGCTCTGTTGAAACATTCATGCTTCAATGAAGCTAAGCTTTGAGGACAGTTAGGTTTTTACTTCTGCTTCAAGATTTTATCCAGGTGGAGAATGAACAGAGAACATGTCTCTGAGGAAAGGAGAATGATATGCCCTGAAAGAAAAGTAATAAGATATGTCTAACATTAAGTAATAAGAAACTATTTTTACTATGAGACCTTCTTTCCTAACATAACGTACAAGACAAGAACAACATGGTGACAAATGCTTGTTATAAAATTTAAATTAATATCTCTGTATACTGCCTCATTGCTGTCTGCACTTTGTAACTCTAAACTGTGCCTTACATTCTCATCAAACATGACAATAAGTTCTCAAATGCACTGCTCATGCAGGTATACTTCAAAGGCCATTCAGCAATGTACCTAATCAAAAGCAAACAACACTGACAAAATGAAACACTACTGAGTTTCCACAATTTTGGAAGTACTTAATGTTCAATTCAAGACTCTAGGCTTAGATTCTCAATATTCTAATGACACCTTCAACTGTTTCTTAGCTCACCTAAGCAATACACATGCAATGGAAGGGCAACCCACAGTTATAAATTTACAGGAAGTAAATGATGGAACGTTTCTGATAGCCTAGTAATGTGAGCATGAAATTTGAACATTGAACATTCTCATAAAAGAAGATCTGTTGGCCAACACGACTAACAACTCAACTGCTTGGAATTTAGACAATACTAAAACAAGCAAGGTGACTGTTCATATTGAGAAGCTCATTATGAATGCCTTTTTCTGCATAAAACATTAAAAATAATGAGTCGTATTTAGCCTCTTTTCATGACTGAAGGTTGAGCTTCATCATATGAGTAGCTCCCCCCACTGGTATAATTTTCATAGAATAATAAAATGTCTGGGCTGGAAGGGACCTCCAAAGGCCATCAAGTCCAACCCCCCCACCATAAGTGGGGACATCTCCAACTAGATCAAACTACTCAGAGCTTCATCCAGCCTGATCTTGAATGTCTCCAGGGATGGGGCCTCCACCACCTGTCTGGGCAACCTATTCCAGTGGTCTATCACCCTCATACTGGAAAACTTTTTCATAACATCTAGCCTAAATTTACCCTTTTCTAGCTTAAAGCCATTAACCTTCATCCTGTCACTACAAACCCTTGTGAATAGTCCCTCCTCTGCTTGCTTGTAGGCTCCTTTCAGGAATTGGAAGGTTGCTATAAGGTCCCCCCGGAGCCTCCTCTTCTTCAGGCTGAACAACCCCAACTCCCTCAGCCTGTTCTCATAGCAGAGCTGCTCCAGCCTTTGGATTGTTTTTGTGGCTCTCCATTGGACAGGTTCCAACATCTCCATGTCCTTCGTGTGCTGGGGGCTCCAGAGCTGGACACAGGTTTCCAGGTGAGGTCTCACCAGGGCAAGGCTTAGATTGTTAATGCATAAGAAGCCATTTTATAATTTTTAAAGAAAAATAATTTTGATCAATAATTTTTAAGTTAGTTGAAGCTTCTCAGGCTGAATGTAACCTTTTTTTTCCAGTTTTCCTGTATCTCCTCATTACAATAACTGTTTATAAAGAAAAGACTAAGAAAAACTCAAGCTGCAGATTTCTTCACAGACATTCATATCGTGGATAAGTTATACAAAAAGTGGGAATCTGAGAGTATGGGACCAGATAATAAATCCTGAAAAGATACTGTAAAATGTAGTAGTCTTTCATGGGTTAATGTCAACATTTTACCTTCTTCACTGATAAGGGTATGAAAATATACAGATTGTGTGACAGGCTGACATATTTTTGACAGGATTTATTTACCAGTACTTTTGTGTTACTGAGTAGCTTCATAATTATAGGTTTTGAATGTGTGTTGCGGCAGTGTCTAGGTCGCTTGGTTCATGATATTTGATAGGCAGACATTTTCCTAGGCTTTTCATCCTGCTCTATCTATATCTCTAAGGATTCTTCTAATTTTTAACTGCCTTGATTCTGGGTTTTGAGAAAAACACATGCTGTTTTTGAATCTTAGCCCAGCTCCTATCTCTTGCAGAGAGCTTTGATTTCCTTAGGCAGACTGGTCATATACAGTGAATTTCTAATTTGTCTTTCAGGCTAAGATATTTTTCAAGGACATTGATCTCAAAGCTGATTACATTAGCTATTACTCATTCTTAGCAAGAAAGAAAATGTTCATCTACTTCTCTACCCCTGGGGAGGATGGGGAGGAGAGAGTGGGAGAGGGAGTCAAGAGAGAGAAGTTAGTCAGCTAAACTCATCAAGATCACAATAGTCTGAAGGGGGAGCCTGTAAGAGGGTCTTCCATACAACTGGAATATATTCTCTTTACCTGCTGAAGGGTAGCAAAATAACAATGTACCTTGTTCTGTTCGATCAGATCATTGGGCAACACTTTTGGAGGTTTAATCTTGAATATGAATGTCATATAGCTTGATAAGCAATGAAATAAATAGTAAAGGTTTATCAGTTTCTATTAACTTGTTTTCATGCCTTCAAAGATGTAAAGATTGACAATGAATATTGCTCACTAGATATGCTATGCTATCAAACAGTGAAGGAAAAGGCTAAATGCGGAGTTTCACCTTCATCTTGACTGGGTTTTATACAGTTTCAAGATCTTCTACCATGTCTTTTTTCCCTTTTTTTTTTTTTTTTTTGGTTGTTTGTTTTTGTTTGTTTGTTTGGTTGGTTTGTTTCCTTGCTTTTTATGATGCATTTCCTACACATTATTAGCTATTATAATGTTAAACTAGAAGAGTAATATGGGACAAGTGCTAATGTAGACACAGGCACACACCCATATTAGTTTCTGTGGCTGATGCTAAACCAAGTAGTGATATGTGAAACTGTTTCAGGATGGAACTAATAAAATACCTGTATGATTTAGGACTCCCTAATGGTCACCTCCTATATCACAAGTTTGTTTATTTACCTGTAACAGACTGTATTAATTCTAGGTGTTGAAGTACCCAAATCAATTATCATTTTGTGTTTTTTCTCACACAATATCTAGAACCCAGCATGTCTTAAAGTATGTTTATTTCCTTTGGTTCAAAATACCAAATACTAATGCCAAAATAGAAATAGTAAAACAAGAGTTAACTCTTAGCTTTTTTCTTATATATTGCACTCTGTATTCTTTGTTAAATACCATAAACATAAATTTACCACAGCACTAGGTTTATCATTTACTTCATCCTCAACAATATATTTTTCTTATACAACACTGTTCTATTTTTTCTTGTTAAATGACATTTTTTTTGAAACAGAGAAAAAAAATTACAACTTTCTCAACATACAAATAGCAACACACAATCAAATTACTAAGGAAAGAAAACAGTTTTCATTTAATTTTGTTGCTGATAGAAGCTTCTCTTGCCCACAACCTTCCCTTCTCTTTTACAATTCTTTTATCTGTAAATGAACTCATTTAAACATTGATGATACAAAAGCCCATCATTTACATAACAAGAAAAAGCAGGTAAATTTCAGCAGTACCCCACCTACTGTAAAGTATTAATAATATGCTTCAGCAGTCTTAATTACTTTGGTGACCTTCTTAATTTAACAGATTTGACTTTCTCCATTTGTAATTTTGCAGCAATAATTGGATAACTAGGCAATGCATGTACCTAAACAAATTAGGGCTTTTTTAATAAAACTTGATTATTCACAGTTCATTAGACAAAAAGCTGCATTTTAATATTAATTGCAATCACTACTGCAAAATGTCACTCAGAATTAAATATCATGCTCCACTTTTATGTTAAATTTATTCAGAACAGTAACGAGCTGTATATAAATTAATACTGAAATATATTAAAATTATAAAAATAAATGTATTTATATTTATAATTTGTCCCCACATCTACTTTTTGACCTCATTGAGAAATGTCTTTTCATTTCAGTGGTAGGGAAAAAGTTAGTTTAAGTTTAGTTTTCCTTCTAGTCATCTACAATTCTGCAGTAATTTCGATTTGGAATTGCAGCACTGAAAATCATAGTAGCAAACAGTATGTCCTTAGCTATGAATATCAAGGTCTAAAATGTTATGATTGAATAATGGATTAATGTGTTAAATTTTTCTTATGAAGCTGGAATTTAAAAATGTATTTCAAATAATGAAGTGCTATTGCCACAGATATCACTGAAAAAAAAATGGATCATTTCAGTTATAGGAATATGAAAATTCCTTTCCTTAGGACTGTTTTTAAGAACATGTTTTCTATTAGGTATTTTGTTAATTTACACCTATCTTACAGGTTCAATGTTAGTGTTTATTACAGGCTCATTCCCAAGATTTAAAACTGAGTGAGATGACTCAAAGTTTATTGTGTCAGAAATGTTAGCATTAGAATAAGAAATTAAAAATGTGGAGAAATACCCCTCTGACAGGAATATTCTTTTTCACCATGCCTCTCACAGTCTTCTCTTATTCAGTAGGTAGATTTTGTGAAAGTTTTGATCATTGTCTGAATATATTTTCATATTGGTAATAAGCAGTATTGGTTTATGGATATTTTTAACATTTTTTAAACCTTTTAATATCTCTAAACAACATGCAAGTAAAAAAAAACCCATGCATCCTAAAGCAAGTATTATGCCTGGAGAATAAATAAATAAATAAGCATAGCCTGCTAACTTACTCCTGAGAAATTACCAGTATATTTTTTTTTCCTAACTTAACTTTGCTGTGAGCATTCATATTCATGAAGACAAAGGGTCAGTTGCATATATGACTTAACCACAGGACATTTTTATCCTAGATCCAGATCTAATTGAGGTAGCTGAAATGTGAGCATATCTTGCTTATCCCTGAACTACAATTACTGTCTGTTCTCAAAGCGAGAATTAGTTTGGTCATCCTGCTGTCAGCCCAGGGCATCTTCTGACAAGAGATTTCTAATATGCTGAACAGCACTTTACATTAAGTGGTACTAATTACTGGGGCTGGGTAATCATTTTGACCAGGGGTTGGAAGCATAACTACAGACTATTTGAGAATAGCAATTGGACATGTGGCATAGTTACTACCGTTTATTTTCTTATAGATCAATTCCATAAGAATGAAATTTGGGGAAAAAAAAAAAAAAAAAAAAAAGCAGCTGGATAAAATACAGAGTTTCTCTACATTTGTTACCCCTGAGTCTGAGAGCAGAGTATTCATCGGTTTTGTATTGCTTCTACCCTGTTCACATTCTATCCCTAATTTCCAGGTGCCAATGTACTGTGAAAGAGGTTTCTGAAAGAGGGGAGTCTATTCATCTTGGGAAGCCTTACAGAGGTTTTTAAAAGAAATTTATGGATTTGAAGGCATGTAAGAGTATGTGTTATTGTCTTCAGTTCTTCTGTGGAACATTTTACAGAATTTGTGGGAAAAAGGCAGTGAAAGTCCCTTGGAGCTGTTGTAACGTAAGTGCATAGTTATTTAAAAAGGCATTTATTTTACTCTTCCTTTCCTAACACAACTGGACACTGTACAGATAAAATACCTGTCACTATAGCATGGGTTTCCCCATTTTCAGGGGTGTGTGCTTTCTGCATCTTATTGTTCTTCTTTCCTTTCCTCTCCTCTCTCTTCTACCTAACTTTTATGTGGTGGTTTTCTCTTTTTTTTAATGCTTGTGTCGTACTACAAAAATTAGATCTCTCAGTTTAATTCTGCCACTGAGTCCCCTTTAAGTAACCTACTACAATGCAGATTAACAGCAGAGTTGAATTCAAAAGGATACTTTGTATGGGATTCATCTGATAAAAGCAGATAATTTCAGTGACTCTGCCTGAGACACTCTAAGCTGTCTTTACAGCTAATAGACTGAAATAAGCACTTCCACAACATTATTCATTTTATCCTGAGATAACCGTTCAAAATTAATCATGTGGCTTCTATCCTAAAAGAAACAATTTCCAGTTTGGGAAAGAGGAACACTGAGCACACAGCTTAGCTATGTTAACAGAGCAAAAGTGAATGAAAATGAAGGATACACTCTGCCTTTGGCTGGGTAGTGTCACCGTCAAGCATTTCTAAACCACTAGCTATGTTGTATATATGAATGTGAAATTTTGTTAAATTTTGAAATAAACACTTTTTCTTCTTTTAAGATAAAAACCATCTTGTATCTGAGTTCACCATGCTCACTCCTGAAATAAAAGAAATTGTTGTCTCATTTATCTTTATAGAATCATAGAATGGCTTAGGTTGAAAGGGACCTTAAAGATCATCTAATTCGACCTCCCTGCCATGGGCACGAACACCTCTCAACTAGACTAGGTTGCTCAAGGCCTCATCCAGCCTGGCCTTAAACACTTCTAGGGAGGTGGCATCCACAACCTCTCTGGACAATCTGTTCCTGAGTCTCACCACGTTTGTACTGAAGAAATTCTTCCTAAGATCCAATCTAAACCTACTCTCCTTCAGTTTAAAACCATTTCCCCTTGTCCTGTGGCTGGATGCTCTTATGAAAAGTCCCTCTACAGTCTTCCTGTAGATTCCCTTCAGGTTGTTCTTTAATCTAAATGAAGTCTGTTTGGGGGTTTTCATGCATACATTGTTTGAAATGTTTAGAACTTAATTCAGTTTCCTAAAAAAAGGTAATCCGATATTATTTGAGCTGACCTAGTTTAGCATACCACTTAGCCTCCACCTGCTATTCTGGAAGAAAAAAATATTTCTTTCTCTGCAAGTGGTTATTTTGAATAAAATTCTGTTTAGTCTAAAGGCAGACATCTATAACAGCCTAGATAATTCCATCTGCATTAAAACTGCCTAAAGACAGGTGACACGACTACAAGCTTCCTCTAGATGCAATAAAAATGTTTAATTTACCTAAACTGGTTCTTAAAGGGAAATTAGAAATTCAAAGATAGAAATGCAAAGTTTCCTAGTTTAATTATGGCTTAAGTTTAGAGTTTCCTGGATTTAATTATTCAAGTTTCTACTTCAAAGTTTCACTAACATTTGATGTCCTGTGCATAGATACGGTAGTCTCTTGGCAGTATAGATCAGCTAAACTTGTATCCATACATGTTCATAAAATGGAGTATTCCATTCCTTAGGAATTCGGTGCAGAGATTTAAAAACATTTGTAAGAATGAAATCCTCCATAAAATATAGACACATCGAATTTTATCTTATTTTTTTTTAAATACTGCCATATATGAAATTGTCCCTGCTTCAGATATTAATCAAATTATTATAGCATGTGTCCAGTGCCAATCCTTCAGACTGAAAGAAATTCAAAAGCTCATCTTCCACTTGTAGAAAGTAACAATAATCTAATGAACATCAGATTAGAAACTCTTGTAGGAAGGGAAAGTGAGGGAAAGGAGTTAGGGAGGGAGATGGTTTGTGTATGAACACATCGTGCTCACATACTACAATAATGCAAGATATGTACAGACCCGGTATTTCCAAATCCAGCGCATACAGGTTCCAAACCCAACACATACATGGTATCTATGAATATCCATTGTATTGTACATATGTATGGCAGTGGATGGTCTATTAGAACTTGAAGACTATTTAATCTCCTATTTCTTAGGTAAAAGAAAATCTAGATCTCCCTGATTATTTTTTTTTTTCCTAAACTGTTTCTACTCATTTTCAGAACTAATGATTCTACAGCTTTTATAACTAGGCTCATCTTCTTGTAGTTTTGGAGCTAGAAAGATGCAAAATTTTTATTGTTTTGCTTTGTTTACATCCAGCTTAAAACTTTCTATATGCAAAGTATGTGGCTTTCTTGTTGCTTTGCTGGTCATAAATAAGAGTTTACCACTATGTCTTCACATTAAACTTCTACAAACTAGAGATTTTATTATTCATCTACTCTTTCCTTTTCTAGAATGTGGAAATCAAGCAAAGAGAAACAACTTGTCTGTTTCAACTTTCCTATTGGTTAACTTTTTTGAAACGTTTAACTTCCTTGATATTCAGAATGTCTTTCAATAGAACACTTAATAATATATCTGAGGGGGAAAAAAAAAAAAGAGAAGACAACCCACCTTTTAAGTACTATTTAGGTATGGTACTAAGTACTTCCACTACATTAAAAAAAAAAAAATAAATCTGACAAAATTCAGGGCAGTTGTAGATCTTTTGCAAGTACCATGGAAACATATAGGAGCTATAAAAATAACATTTTATCCACAGTATAACACAAGAAGGGTGGCAAATTGTATTACTATAACTCAAGATGCTGAATAGACCTTTCTAACAATTAAATGTCACCTTGTTTCTGACAAAGTTTAGTCAAGAAGTACTAACATAGTTCATACGCGTAGAGAAGACTAACTAGGAAACTATAGTGGAAGAATTCAGTGTTCTTGAACTCTGATAAAACACAAAAGAGTGGGTTGAATCTTCCCATTTAAAGTCTAGGAAATAATTTAACTGCCTAACTAAAAGGACACAGTGTAGAAGTCATCCTAAGACGAAAAATTTTGTCTAATTTTCAGTTATGTGTTAAAGGTTTTGTTATTATTCTTCCATTATCTCTCCATAGACATCTCACACCCAATTCAGTTGCTTGAATGCAGGACATTTATGTCATTTGGGAAGTTCTAGACTCCTACTCATCTTCCAAAATTCCCTTCTAAGAGGCACACTTGTCCCATGTCATACAATTTATATACATCACTATGCTTGGGCTTCTCTGAAGTATCTCAATGAACTGTTTGGATGACTGTATCTAATCCTTAGTTTAAAGCAGAATTCCATCATTAGCGACTGGACAGACTGGTGGTAAAACCACTCTTTGTGATATGGACACCACCTGATTTTCTTTAGAATATCATGGGAACAATCAAAATCAATGTATTTAAATTTCTTTTCCCCATCTTCTCCTTCAAAAGCCTACAAGAGATCTGTCTTTTACTCATGAAAAATAAAGGTGAATCGTTAGATTAATTTTATTTTAATAAAGTAGTCTTTCCCAATGAACATTGTTTAGAAGTCAGAATTTACTCAAATTTAGCTAAAAAATCCTTTCACTTCATGGGTTTTCTCTTAATATTCACAGAATGAAAACCTAACACCATTCCATATTTATCTTAAAATGTATTTGCATCTCTACAGTAATTTCAATATTAAACATTTTATAATGTAAAAATGAAATCTTGATGGTATGTTTACAGAGGAAAACAATACCGGAAAGCACAATATTTCTGAATGAGAAAGTAGAAGGTTTGGGGGATTAAATATATGAACATTTTTTATACTTACTTGGAATTATTTTAGGATGCAAGCATTTCAAGTATTTACTATAACTAAATGTATATATAGTTATGTTACAACAAACCAATTAAAAACAAAGGCAGTTCAAACACAAGAGGAAAAAAGTGATTAATAAATCTTAACCAGTAGATTTTAGAAAATATTATATTGCTTTCTTCGTCAAATATGACGATCACATTTTCACATCAAAATCACATTCACACTGGACTGGCCATACAAAGGGAAAGGAATATGACCCAAATAAAAATTATGACAGACCTGTCAGGATACCTACATCTGGAAATTGCAGTTTGTTTCTAAGGAAGAGAGCACTTCAACAAATAACACCGTCACTTGACAGACGTGCTATGGCCTAAGGATAATTAAAGCTGTTCTTGATTTCTCACTTGAAAACTTGCTTGTCTGTCTGTTTCAGCGTCCACCCATGCAAGCTGGTAAGGGCTTCCTCCAAGGTCACAAACTGCTTCAGTTTCAAAGCATACTCTCAGAGAGCATTCTGTAGCTAAAGCCACATGGTTCAGATCTTAGCTCCTTCGTATGAAAGGCCTGCTAAATCAATACACTGTCATAGCAGTGTCATAGCAGATACTGCAGTTCCACAGCCATACACAATTGTGCAAATCTTTCACAAAGAACTGCCAACTAAATGTGATACCTGTAGATGATGTCAGCAGCCTTGCTTGTTAGAATTCTGGATTTTGTGATCATTGAAATTTATTTTTTAAAATTATGTATTTATATACATATACTAAATAATAATTTATGTCATTGAAATGCATTTTATCAAGACTTTTAATCTGACTGTTCAAGGAAGAATATACAAAATGCTCCTTATTTTATCTCAAGTAGGAAATTAAGCTGATGTATTTTGGTAACCACGTTTTAAATATTTTATACCATACTGTGAAAACAAAAAATACATAGCTGACATAACTTTGTTCCCAGGGAAACAGACAAGACTTTCTTAACCATTGTTAAGCACAGGCTTATACTTAAACACGTATCATGGGTCTTTAAACAAAGATTCACCTTATCCATTGAAAAAAGAAAAAATAATGTAATCAACTCACTAACACTATTCACGTAGGAATTAAGCTTCTTAGAGGCATATTTGTCTTTGATAGCTTTATCACTGAGAAAATTAAAAGGAATTTTTTAAAATTATAATAATGTAAACTAAACAATGTTTTATTGATCAGAGGTTGCAATGTTGATATTTACATAGCAAATGTTTCTTTGAATCAAATAGTAATCAGGGAAGCTGATAATCAGTTTAATTTCTTTCTCTGTACTTTGCTACGATGGTAGGAAAGTGAATATTATGTAACTAAATTATTCAGGCAAAACCTCTCTATTTTATCATCAACCTCAGCTTGAGATAATTTACTTAAAATCTTGTTTCACAAAGACTGAAACTCCTAGCCTATTATTAAGTTTCCCTATGTCCTTGCCAATCTCACATTTGCTTCCCCAATGCAAATCTGCTTGTTCTGCAGGCAAATTCCAGCAAGGGCACACTTCCAGCAAGGCTCTGAATTCACCCATAGTAATCAAGGAATGTGACTCACAAATAGCCATTTCTGCACTAATAGGAGACCATGTAAAACAATGAAAAGCAGGAAATTTTCTGAAAAGAATAAATAGTTTTGTTCTTAAACATGACTGATTAGAAATCTGGATAATCTGGTTTTCTTGTCTCTCAGTAACCCAATGTACGGGTGCACGTGTCAATGTTTTGGCAGTGGTGACCTCTGTGACAAGAGGCTGGGACTGCCCCATGCCAGACACAGTTCCAGCCAGCACTAGCTTCTGTCTTGTGCACTGTAGATGAGGTTACACACAGAAACAACCACAAAGGAGGGCTGTAATCTGATAAAGCAGGTGACTAGTACCATTTGAGATGCTCTTTAGTATCCAAACACCTGTGCAGGTCTGTCTGAAATTATGTCAGCATTCCAGGATTGCCATGTGCTACTGGAGAGGCTGTTGGAAACTGTATGGGAAGCGAGAGTGCTTGGAAAGATACCAGCCAGCTGTGTCACAGGACACAGTGAAACCAATGATATTATTTATACTTCTGATGCCCTTCACAGTATGTATATAGTCTTACAATATTTCCCTTATAGATAACAGAAGCTAAATGCGCAGTATTATAATTACTTTCAGAGATATATAAATTAGCACTAACATTTTATCCTTTCTTTGAATAGTCAGAATTTTCTTCTATGCCACCTACCAGACTCTGATTGCTGAAACATCATACACGTCCTTAACCCTATGAAAGAAGGAGAGAAGGAAAATTAATGATGCAAACATCATCAATTTTTCTCCATAACCTGAGATAAAAAGGGACTGTGCAACCTTGTATGCACAATTTTCTAATGTAGTTAAAAGAATATATAAAGAGTGTGCTTATTATTTGTTATTATATCTCTCATAAAGTTGCTTTTATGCTAGTGTGTGGAGGGCATCCTCTTAAACTTTTCTTCCCTCATTGCTTTCAAACAGGAATTCCAGGAATAAGAAAGGGGAGGTCTAGTTTGACACTGGTTAACACAGGAAGTTAAAAGAAAAAGTAGCACTGGATTCCTCTATCTCCCTTTTCACTCTGACAGGCAGAGAATAGTAGTAGTGAGAAAAGGCCAAGTATAAAAATTCCCACAAATGGGTCGGGCCAATCCCAGGCACAATTGCAAACTGGGTACAGAGCTTGTTGAGACTAGCTCTGAAGAGAGGGACTTGGGGGTGTTGATTGACAAGAAGTTCAACATGAGCCAGCAGTGCACTCTTGCAGCCCAGAAGGCCAACCACATCCTGGGATGCATCAAGAGGGGTGTGGCCAGCAGATCAAGAGGAGTGATTCTCCCCCTTTACTCTGCTTTTGTGAGACCCCTCCTCAAATAATGTGTCCAGTACTGGTGTCCCCACCACAAGATGGACAGAGATCTGTTGGAACAAGCCCAGAGAAAGGCCACAAAGTTGATCCAGGGGGTGGAGCACCTCTGCTATGAGGATAGGCTGCAGGCAGTGGGATTGTTCAGCCTGGAGAAGACTCTGGGGGGATCTTATAACTGCCTTCCAATACCTGAAAGGAACATAGGAATGCTGGAGAGGGACTTTTGACAACAGTGTGCAGTGACAGGACAAGAGGAAATGGTTTTAAACTGAAGGAGAGTAGGTTTAGACTGGATCTTAGGAAGAAGTTCTTCAGTATGAGAATGACGAGATTTGGGCATAGATTGCCCAGAGATGCTGTGGATGACCCTCCTTGGAGGTGTTCAAGGCCAGCCTGGATGAGGCCTTGAGCAACCTAATCCACTTGAGGGGCATCCCTGCCCATGGCAGGGAAGCTGGATTAGATGTGTCTAGGGTCCCTTCCAACCAAAGCCATTCTATGATTCTGTTGACTTTGTGTTGAGAACTGTGCCCAGTCAGCATATTTTTGTCTTAATGAAAGGGAGAAAGGAAACTAACAGTAAAGCAAATCTTAAAATCCTGACATAAAAGAGTGTGATTATGTAATACAGTCAGGTGCAATCATTCAATGAATGGGGCAAACTAGTAAAAAAGTTATGTCATTTTATGGCCAGCAGCAATATTCATGACATACTGGAAAGTGCTAAAAAGGGTGGGAAGAATTGCTAGCCCTTGTACCTATCCCTTTCAATCATCAAAGATTTTGGCAGGTCTACAAGAACATACTGTGTCATATGTCAATAAATAAACATAGTGTAAATAAATAATAATTAAAAAGAACCCTCTTTATTTTTGTAGAAATAGAAAATATATTCACCTTTTTATTAAGTACTATTTCAGGACTTATAACAAATAGTTCTTCATATTCTTTTAATTTTCATTGTTTCTCCACCATATAATAGAAATACAGCACATACATATGTACATATAGCATTACAGCTATGTAAAAATAATGCAGAATTTTGTACAATCTGAGCATTAAGCTAAAATATAAAGTCAGTTAGCACACACTGATTAGTTTCTAAACCTCTGTTATATGCACAAATAACATTTTCTTATATCCTAGTAGACATCATGGGAAATATCTTTGCAGAAATTTAGATTCTGTAGAAACTTCTAACCATAAAGGCACAATTAGTAATTTTGGAATTTTGGGAAATTTAAAAACTTTGTTTCTCTAAGAATGACTCAGACTTTATATTCTAAGCTACTTACACATTATTCATTTGCACAACTTATAGTATTTCTTAAACTTCATTTTGTTTCAGAGGTTACTTAAAGGTGAATTGAATTCATTGGCTCTACAATGAATGTACATAACACAGAGTGCTTAATTTAATGAGATTTCACTTTCATAATACTAGATAATCAGTAGAGAAGTATCTATGGCTTTGAGCTGTACCATAGCTACCTTAACTCCACTGGTAATTAAAAGAGCTGTTAATTCAGTGGTTACATTATTCCCCCCAAATACAGTCCACTGCATTTTACATCCTAACATTAAATGTTGTATATTTCATATGCGATGTTTTAAAACAGATATTGCAACAATCTTTTCTAATGCAAGTGTAACTGACTTGACCATACACTTTCAGTTAATTTAACCATGTGGAAAAAAATATCTATTCCCTGATGATTTTCCTGCTCACACTGAAAACATTGGGGCACTATAAGGTAGACATTAGAGTCCTCAAACAAGAATTTTAAGAAAACCATAATTCCAACTAGTCCTGCTGTGGTGGTTTAAACCACTTTTA
>NW_008632899.1:168191-204152 GCF_000691845.1 Merops nubicus | reverse complement strand
GAGCCGTGGAGCCGCCCGTCCTGCCCGTGCCGCTCCTGCTCCGGGGCCTTGGGCCGCCGGTCGCTCGCGCGGTTTTCGATCTCGTCGGCGTCGTAATCCCCGCCCAGATCGGAGTCTGCGTCGTTCTGGCCAAACTTGACTTTGATGTTGCCATTCCCCACAGCCAGGACGCTTTTCCTCTTGGACTTTTGGCAGGTTTCAGAAATCATCATGTCTACCTTGATTAACATGCCCTGGCCTTCACCTTCTGCTGCCACAACCGGCCACTTTAAGGCAGCGTTCTGGTGGATCGAGACAACAGCTTCATCCAATGATACAGCAGAAAGGGAGAAGTCCTTGGAGTCATAAATGTCCAGCGGAGTAACAGAGCTGTCACTGAACTGAATCCAGGTGCTTACTACAGCTTCCTGAAAGGAGAGGGATATGGTTAAAGACAGGGCCTTAAATAAGACAGCTCAGCCCATTGCAGCTCATCAATCTCTCAGCTCTGAGCAGCAGCTGGAGGACATGGAACACAATGGCTCTGCACTGCATTTAAAGCACACCAAGCTTCAACAGATCAGGCAGAGGATGGTCACTGTTTTCACTAAAGGTTCTGGTCTTACCCATCCTGAAAATATTTTGCAAAAGAACACATAAAATAATTGATATGAGATGTCCATAATAACAAAGTACCCATTAACAAGCTACAATTTACATGATTTATAAAAAAAGTCATTCCTGTCATACAAAAGCTGAAAGAGACAAGCCAGAAAAATTACTAGAGGCATCTGACAGAACACTTTTTTTCCCCGTGTCCCCTATGCACGGGTGTCACAGGGAGCTGTCAAATTAAGCAAGGCATAAATATCTTAGCAGGAATAAGGAGCTACCATAGCATCTTGGAAATGGTTGGAGCAGAAGAATCACCTGAAAGAGAAAGACTCACAGAACAATTGCCATTTTGCTGGAGAAAGGGTTAAGTAAAACACACATTATCTTTAAGATCATTAAAAAGGCCACTGCATTTCATGGAGAGGAGGATGGGGATTCTGGTATGATCTCTACGATAAAAATACAAATAGCCTGGATTTAATTGGACTGTCTTTGTTCTCTGCAGGTAGCCCTGTTAGAAGTCATCATTAGAAGCAAACACAAAGCTAGAGGTCAGCTCTTTGCTGTTTGAAATCCCATCCAGATGATACAGAGATTTACTTCTCCATGTCTCAGTAGCTTTATTTGCAGGAGATTTCTGTATTTTGTCAGTGGCTCTGGGCTTGCCTGTTTAGCCAGCAGACCTGCAGGCGGCCTGATGGGGTGCAACCTCACACAAAGCTCAAGTCCTTTTCTTCCCAGACTTCAGCTGCAGATGGCCCTAATAACTTTACACTTGGGTACCTCAGAACAACTGGACTGAAAATCACCATCGGGGGAAAAACATTGCCACCCTGTTAAGGGCCAGTCATGATACAAATTTACACTCTAATATGCTCTTCAATTGGCTACAATTTGTTACGCTGTGGTTAGAAACAAAGGGAATTGCTACCCTTCTAGTTAAATATAAAGCTTTTCAATGAAAACAGCAAGGGGCATTTAGCTGTGCAGAAGGTTGGACTATAATGAATATTTGATTTCCAAAGTGCTATCAGCAAGTTCTTGAGGGGCTGAAAGGAGAAAAATAAGTTGTGGCACAACAGGAAAGCTGGCAAAGTTCTTGGTGATCCAAATGCACTTCAAACGGCTGAAACGGAGCCAGGGTGGCTCCAAAGCTGGGAAGGGTGAACTGTGCAAGGAAATGAAACCGGCTGATCTTTCATTACAGAAACAACCCTGAAATGACTCAACAGACAGAAACATAAAGCTGCAGGGCACAGCTTAAATTTATATTACAGAAATCTATAGTAGAGCAAACCCAGCCATGGGAAAGTAAAGGATTTTTTTTTTTAATGGATATGTGTAGAGAGAAAAAGATACAGCTCCTCTAGCAATGCAACACCCTGCTCCTTCCTCCTCCCTGAAACAAGAGGACAGCCTCATGTACCACTGGGGAGGAACACATATGAGGAGCCAAATGCTTTTCCTCTCTTCCTCAAGATATCCACATCCCTGTTTGGTTTTCTTATCTTGATGCCTTTCTGCTTTAACTGCCCTCAGGCACTGTTCAGGTTCAGAGGTAATCAGCATGGAAAAATTTGGCTGAAATGGCTAGAATTTGACAAAGCTGTAAGCAACTTTGAACCAACTTTTACTCTTCTCCACTATTCTGCATTCCTCATTTTATGAGGCAGAGATAGAGGAAAAATGAAATGGCAGTCAGCTGAAATTTGCAGGCACACATGTGATGTGCTATAGATAACAGAGGTGTGCAATAGCTTAGCCATTATTTTCAAGCAGCATTGAAGCTTTTCATTTCCAGGAGACCCTTTTTTATAGCAAACCACCAATTTTTTTCACAACACAACATTGTCATGCTTATAGTATAGACAACATTAATTAAAACGGAAAGAAAACAAATGAGAGAAAGAAGGTGAGAATTTAAAATCCTCCCAAAGTATATTGTATCAGCCCAAATATTCTATTTGGGAAGAGATCATCTCCTCTCATTCACATCATTAAAGGAAAGATGAAGGCAGGTGAAGGAAGTGAACTTCCCAAATGATTATAAATTCTGAAAAGCTAAAAAGAAAAATAGAAATAGAAATATATAGTACTGTGCCCTTCAAAGAGAGGTTTCTGCAAATTCTATGCACTGCATTGATAAATCCCCTCCAAATCTCTGACAAGGTCCTTCAATTACTATCAGCAGATGAAGATGGATTGGAGCCTTCTTACCTGCAAAGTTGCTGCCCCTAGTCTGATGCCCTCAACACCGAGGTGCCAAATGCTCGTGTTCATTAATAATCAGGCATAAACAAATAGTTTGTGGGATTGCTGGGCTCTCAAGTCTTTCTTCCCTCCACGTTTCCTCTCTCTTTCACACATGCGCAAGCGCACACACACACACACACACACTCAGTTGAGCACCCAGAACAAATGAACCACAACTACACATTAGTGCCAATGTCTGTTAGAGAACAAAATGATTTGTATGGTGACCCTGATATGTGAAGTGAGTCAGATAATATACGCTAGATCATGTTAATGACAGCAAAATCCAATCCAGAGGAGATGAAGAGACTGCCTCCCACAACCACTGCTGGTTATCAGATACCATGCTTTCCTTGAGCACATACAAAACTTTCCTTATCAAGACACATTTGGTCTACACTTTCCCTTGCTGTTCTCTTCCATCATTCCAGGTGTAACTTCAGCAAGTTGGCCAGTTCTTGATCTGCTGCAGTTCCACCATCTCTTTTGGCCTTAAATTACATTGCTCCTTGTCAGTCCAAAGGTGCCACTTAATACATCTTTTTGGATAAAACTGCATTTTACTTTTTGTTAGTAGTTTTACCTCCTTTGTAATCCACTAGGTATGTTTAGGTGGGTAAAACAAAGAGGAAATTACCAGGGTAGGGAAGTAACATGGCACTAATGGAAACCATCAGTCCCTGAGGATCTCTGCGTTGCCTGACCTGGCATATTTCAAACCCTGCTGCATGAGTCACCACAAACACAATGGTTTGCTGGCCATGTCTGTTCCACCTAGATAACACAAGGAGGCTCACACTCCAAAGGCAAACTGATGGCAGGACACAGAGCTGGTTTGGAAGCTCAGCAGAAAGCCTATCATACAGAGATCTAAGAGTCCCTCTGTGCTGGGACTCACGTGAGTTACCTGGGAAGATCTGGGAGCCACAGTGATGATTACTGTGCCCTCTGAAGCTTCATACAGCATTTGAAAGTCTGCTTATAATAGGATGTTCCACTGAGCCCATCTGTACACCACAGTCAGTGGTTACAACTGTCCTTCAATACCTCCACAAAAAAAGCTGGGGTCAGCTTGATACCAAGATGCTATCTTGTATTCTTCAAGCAAAAAATAGGGGAGTAAAGTGTGCAGGACCGATTGCATTTTAGAGACTTCTGCTGCTCAGAAACACAGATGGGAGGACTGATCAGTGTATTTGATTTTATTCCATGCTCAGAATAAAGAGGCCTTTTAATGGTCTTTGCTCACTAAAGCACAAATAAAAGTATTTGTGACTAAGCCCTCGATTGCTGGAGCCAGCTGCAATGGTCCTGCAGTGAGGCAGGACACCAAAGGAAGGAAATGGCTGGCTGGATGGCTCTGCAGAAAACAAATACTTCCCTCCCTCAAATAAAGGCAAGGGAATACTGTTCTCAGCAGCTTCTATCAGACCAGCTCTGATTGTTCTGTCTGGGGGTTTGAAGGCTTGAAATGGGTTTCCATAGACATTTTATCACATGAAGTAACAAAGTACTACATGTGCATTTATTTTTAAGCCCATGGCTTGTGTAGTAAAAATTTGGCTTGATGGTTATGATGTGGAAATGAAAGGCAGCCAAGACTCAGATCTTAATTCAAACCATGCATTCCCCTACTGTGTATTTCTTTCTCTCATTTTTGTCCAATCTGCTAATGTGACATTCCTTTCCAGTGGGAATTTGCTTGTATTTGCAAGGGAAGAATTCAGATTCTAATGTAACAATACATCCTTTCTCCCTTTCCCATGCTGCTTAACTCCTTTGTCATATTTCTGAGCCAGCACAGTGCTCTGGCAGTTTAAAGAAGAAAAATAAATGCAATTTAAGTGTAATTTATACTGCCAGAATGGGGTAAAGTATCCACACCATAAAAACACTCCTAATATCAGTTACTTAGCTCTACGATGCCTGAACTCTCAGAACTAGTTTGCAAAACTAAAACCAGGACAAAATCTGAACCAGGATAGTATTGTGTCAGCCCAAAAGGCAGGGACATGCAGGTCACTCCAGCTTGTCACCCTCACCCAGGTGGTGCTGGGCACCCCCACCTATCAGAGGGAGAGTGGACATCTTGGAGGGCTTTACTCGAGGTTATGGATGGCCTCTCATGATTGGGTCTTGTCACGGATGTCAACAGGAGCTACACACGTGAAAGAGAAGAACTTGGTCTCTAGAAATCACTGACACTGCTCTTTTTCCCTATGAAGATGTCTGTGTTTTCCAGTGACACTGAGAGAGACATTACACACAGAGCTGTTTATTAAAGGCTTTCTTTCTTCTTTCCTTCATTCCAGTTTCTTAGCCCACATGCAATACCCTACAGTGATGAAAAAGCCACAATATGACTGAGTTTCCCTGCAGAGCCAGCTGAAATTTAAGAGTCCTTGAAGCTCAAGCAGATCAGAAAACACTTAAACACTGTAGGTTTTCCTTTATTTACATTTTGGAGAAGCTTTTAGGATGGCAGTGTTGATTTTAACAATTATCAGGAAGCCAAAAGGAACAGCTTTCCTACCTGAGCAGATGGCCACTAAAAACAGACTGCTCACAGCTAGAGTTCCCAAATTTTCTGAAGATTTTTCAACTTCTATATTTAAAAGCTGGTCAACCTGCATTTATTTTTAGGCACTAAATGATTGATCCACTCTTCAGTGCCAGTGAGCTCCTCACTGTAAAAAAATGGAAGTATGGGCTCAGCATCCCTCAAGGTCACCTCATCACCTCAGGTAATTAGTTACTCAACTACAGATAAAGATATCTAACTTTAGGCATCCAAGATTTAAAAAAAAAAAAAAGAATTAGCTTATCTTCTTTAGACTGCTGAGTATTTGGAGGAACTGCCAGCTTTTCAGGACCTGTGTTTTGGCTGGCTGCTTTGTGCTCCTTATGCAGCCATGGTGTGGTCATTATAATCAAGGAACTAATCTAGTCATTATATCAACTGAAAGAAAATTACAGCCAAAATACTAAATTGATTCTTATGATATTGAAAAATCTGTAAGAGCACAATCTGTATGATGCTTTATGCCTTCCATTGTACTCTGCAGACGTACTGCTTAATCTGCTAGGGACAATATTGTGCCTGCCAGAGCACCAATTATCCAAGGACATTTGCTAATCTATGTTGCAGCCTGGCTGTTGAAGGTGCTAAAGTGGAGCCAAGGAAAACATTTGACTAAGAACATATTGACTATTTTTTTCCATATAACAATGCTGAGCCATACACAATCATTTCTGAAAAGAATAAAACCTTCAGTTATCTTAACTGTTATTTTGTTTTTCAGTTGCGTCAGCAAGGTTTGCACGAGTTACCTGGGCCTTGTTATAAACTGGAGAGCAAAGGACACACTAAATTAATGAAGTCTTTGCAACATTCAAGTATATGCTTAGTCCTGGGCTGTCCCCTTGAAAAGAAAACCTCACTTTCAAAAAGGCTTGATTTTCAGAAAACACTCAGCTCTTGCCTTCTCAAATTCCAGCTCAGTAAGGAACTCAGATGATATACTCCAAATCATGAGTCACTTCTTGCAAACTTTAGCCAGAAGCATTCCTACATTGGCATTAATTCTTCTAAGGGCAAGTGACTTGTTATATCCTTCATTCAAACCCCTGATGAACGGGAAAGCTGGGACACCATGGGCCACTCCCACAGTAAGACTATTGCCTTCAATGTATTTTCTAGTGTGAAATCTATTCCTGTCTTATTTTTTTGGTGGTGCAAATGCAAAGTCCCTCAGATTTCAACAGCCCTTCCTTGGGCAAGCCCTGTCTATAGGCTGAGTGAGATCTAGGCCTGAGAACAAACGAGTGGCTTATAGTAAGGCAGGAAGTGAACTGCACAGGAGGTGGCATTAGCTCAGGCCTCTGGGAAGAAGGCACTGCCAAAGTGCCCAGAAACCAGGGACAGTGCTCAGGAGCCACAGGACCCAGCACCAGCAGGAGCAGGACTGCAAACACTCACCGTGCCTGGGCAGGAACTGACCCTCACAAGTTGCCCAGAGGGAGGAGGGATGCTCCCAGCAGAGCCCTCAGTGGGAAGCAGGCAGGACACTTCCTACCCCTGGTGAAGAGGAGGTGGTGGGAAGACAAGCAGAGGCAATGGGGTGGGCAGGCTCCAGACTGGAGGAGCCGGGAGGAGAGGCAGAGGCTGAGGTGGGGTTCCACAAGAACATGCTGCTCTATGATTGCAGGAAACTGGGACAGAAGGCACCATGCCCTGGACTGGGAAAAACTGGCTAACTTGGGACTACTGCTAAGCAACCAGATTTCCTTGGGTGTTCTAGATCCTGCTGTAGAGAAGACTTTCCACTACCTGTTAACAGAGTGCAGGTCCTGTGGTCATTTCCCCCCCCCCAGATGCAGTCTAGAGGTGAAATAACAGATTTTAAACTCCTTTTACTGAGAAAAAGGTGCCTGCTTTTCTCACTCCTCCCGTTTTACAGTCGGTATCTTCAGTGAGCAGGATGCAGTAGTGGTGTCTGTAGGCTCTGGGGAGGAGAGCAGGGACTGCAGCCCCCCAGGCTGCCCGGCAGGACCAGGAGCAGAAGGTGCTGCTCAGGATGAGAGCCTGATGTGCCCAGTCACTCCTGCTCAGAAATGTGACTCTGAGGAAACTGCAATTGTGTCACAAAAGAACATCAGCTTAAACAAAGGCTTTCACCAAAATCGTTCCATAACACAGATGCTGGGAAAAATAATTTCAAAACAAACCACCTTTACACATTTTTCCTCTTTTGCATTATTTCATGACTTGTTAACTGCAGTGATATGTCATGAGACTTTGTATCTTACTGCTGTGCCATAATACCATAGGGGATGGCATGCTGTGCACTACTGAAGTGCCCTGTCACAATATGCCATAACCTGATATTGATAATTATCTTTGCATATTCAGGGCAGATCATCTATAAATCTGAGGCACCTTTCCAGATTTGCAAGCTCTTTTATCTGCACTGAAACCATGACTCTTCCAATGATGCTGCAGGACAAACGGTGCCCTGTCCTACATAAGAGCATTGTGTGAGCCATGTTTTAGCTTTTGCTTTTAGTCTTTGTCCAAAGACAGTGTGTCAGACATGGCTTCTAAGCCCTGGAGAAGGGTATAAATGGGTTAATTACATAAGATTCTAATGTTTACAGGATGCAGTAAATGGAACAGATGGGCACCATGTCCTTCTAGCTTGGACATTTTCCTGTCACTAAGTTATAAAACAATCTCAATTATTTTTATGTTCCAGAAAATTAGGTAGCAATAATCATGAAAATGGGCTATAAAACTTGACTTGAGATCTCTCCCTATCTATGTGAGATGAAATACAGTTTCTGTGAGAGGAGTAGCTGTAGACAGACTTAATTGCATGGTCCCCAGTCCCACTCTTCAAATCAGTGACTGAAAGAGCAATGAACATAGAGCTTGTTCTGCTGCTACTGACCCTTGTTTTTAATCTGTTCCAGAGCAACTGTTTGCCTTGATCTGGGGGTGTTCTCCAATCTTATTTTCCATGTGGGTTGTGACCTGAAACATGATGCTTGAATGAGTCCCTTTACAGAGATGGGAATTTGCTGGCTTTAAATAGAATCAGCACATGAACTGAATGACGAACCCCCCAAAATCCATCTAAAAAATAAAAGGAGAGAGGAGCCTGGCAGTCTGCCGTGACTCTAGGAGGGAAAAGAAATGTATTTGGCTATCTTCTGCCTCTATTTTATAGCTCTTCAAAACATGAAATTGCTGTGACAAACAGAGCTCTGTGCTCTCTGGCATGGAAAACAAGGGCATGCCCAGAGAGCAAACAAGGATCACTGTCCAAAGACTGCCTGTGTTCAGAAAATAACAGATGTTGCATCATTAAAGGGAAGGCTATTAAAAATGTAAATAATATAAACTTCATTGTAGTCAGAAATTTTACTGCAGTTAAGTATGTATTTGAAGGGAAGAAATGAGAAGACAATTCCAGAGCATCTCTAGAGGAAGGTAATTGACACCTATACTTTGAAGTCTAACATCTAAACTTGTTATGAATTATCATCTCTCCTTCACACTGATAACCCACTGCCCCATCCCCAAAGGCAACAACAGGAAATATGGGGGGTACACTACCTGCTTGGGAGTATGAAGCAACTCTTGGGCAATGGTTGTAGCCACAATAGCCCGACTACTTGCTGCACTTGGCTGAAGAAAGAGTGAAAGCCCAGCCACCAGCTGGACTCCAAGGTCTGTTATGGTCACTTTTTCATCTAGTACAGTCACTGTCTTCTCTGCCAGGATGGAGTCAGACAGAGGAGACAAAACCTTTGGAGAAACACAAAAGAATCAACTTAGGAAATGGCTGATCAATTAAAATAACCTTTCTTACGGTCATCAACCCTTCTTGTCTCCAGAGCTTCATGCACAGAGGTGGAATGGCAGAGGCCACTGAAGAGGCAGTCTGATTGCATGAGCAGGGTCAGAAACCCATCCAGCTGAGAACACTGCACCCAACCCTGAGAGCTGTACCATCTCACTCGTGCATCATTTCACCCAGAGAGCTGGCTTAGAGCTCCCCCTCTCATTCTGTGTCCCAGTATGGATGAGCTCAGACTTGGTTCCCAACCATTTCAAAGGGAGGTCAGCAACATCTAGGACCTGTCATTCGCTTCTTTGCTCAAACATTCTCATTTTTCTACATTGCCTGTTTCTGATGGAACATCAGGGTAGTAGGATATCCTTCTGTTTTTACAAAACTCAGGGTCATACTGCCGTCTTCAGGGAACTGAGGATAGCTAATTCATGCACATAGTGTCTTCTTCACCTTCCTCATCTCATATCTACAGCCTAGGTTAGCTGTATTCACTCTGTGCCTTGGCTTTACTGGGGCAGAACTGGGATATGGTGATAGTCACTTGTGCCTTTCAGGGCTATTAACCAGGTTGTATTTTTTTTTCCTGAATTAATGTTTAGTTAAATCAAAAGAAACATGTCACAATCCAAAGACCCTTGTCTCAAAAAGCCCAAATGGTGCTCATCAGCTGATGGGGTAACCTGCATCAGTTATCTAACTTCTCATTGAGCCTGGACATGCTGCCTCTCCTAAACACCTCTGAAGGCTCTATGGCTTCCAGGTCCTGGCCATGCTGCATGCCTCACACCACCTCTAGCCTGGATCATTGTTGCTGGGTTAGTGCTGTGTGTGACACTCTAGAAGGTCATCATGTTTCAAGAGAGCAGAACACTATGCTGGGTTTATGCCCCCACACAGTCTCTCTAAGGGAAGAGTAGAATGTGGTAGCTCAGAGCACAGTACCTGCATCGTTGTCATTCCTACTTCCCGTCCAATCAAAATCCTGCCTTCCTGCAGCTTGGCAATGTGAGGATCCTCCAGCTTCATAAAATCCATCACCAGGTCTGTAATGTCAAACTGCCAGTCTGAGCCCAGCAGGTAGCTCAGCTGACCCCAGGGGCTAGAATCCTCAGCTACAAACTGGGTGAGGACTCGCACCATGGCATGCTGGTACTGCAGGGTACAACCTCTTCCCTTCCGCTCGTCTTCATCCTCGTCATCACTGTCTCTGGTGGGTCTTGTTTCATAAGAAAATGAAGCATAAAGAAATATTTTCAATAACATTGATGAAAACTAACATCAGAATGCTCATGGAGAGTTCCCCCTCAAATAACAGCCCTCATGGGTTTTTTTTTGGCCATTGCTGATTCAGGGCTACCTAGCATGAGGAAGGACCATACAAATGTACTGCTGCTTCACCTAGCTGGTAAGTCCAAACAACAACAATTCTGTAAATGAACCTCACCAGAGCACCACACTGTACCCTGCTGCACAGGACAGACACAGGCACAGAAGCAAAACTCCCTTAAATTTTAAAAGCCTAGTTATATCTGCAGACATCCAGTGCCAAGCTGAGGATTCCAGCACTGCTGTTCCTCAGGGAAGAATGCTGCATTTTGGGTGCAGGTGCTGCAGCTGTTCTTGCTGAGAGTTAAAATCAACTCCATTCATTTTACAAACACCCAAGAAATTTAGCAACTCAAACCCACCTTTTGTTGGAAACAACTGGGACTCTCCAGCCTTTTATTTGGCTGAGTTCTGTGTCCGAAATGTCGATCTGAAGAGGCAGGCGTGGAACCCAGACTGTGACTTGCAGAGGAGCTCGCAGGTACTGGTACGTGAAGTTCACAAGTGCATTCACCTTGCCTTTCATTTCTTTGCCATTGACAAAAACATAGTCACACCTGTCAGAAACCTAAGGCAGAGGAACAAAGAGAGAAAGAGGAAAAGTTAATCACTGTGACAAAAGGAGGCCAAAGTGTAACCCTGGCATCTCAAAACCAAACCCAAACAAAACAGGTTCCCTTCTCTTTGTGCATGTTGATGATGGCCTTTTACAACGGGAGCAGCTGAGCACAAAAATCCTTCAGTGGCTCAGGAGGCATAATTATCCTGGAGATGCCTGAAGACTGGATACATTTATGTATCCATATCAAGGCTGATGACATTTATGAAGCTGGCAGTTGATGTTCTGTTTGTTATGCAGTGAGCCACCAGCCAACCACAGTGCTGTGGAATTTCTAACGAGCAAGGCTCCTTCCTGGCTTGGTCAGGAGGAACCCAATAAACCAAACCAGGTCTCAACAGAGACAAGCAGCAAATCAAATCTCTGCCCTGACAAGTACCAGACAAAGTTGGCTCTGGAGTGGATTTCATCCACTGAAGAGTACCAGAAGTCTACTCATTTCCTCTGCATTAAACACTATCTGCTTATAAATGTTTACATTTTGATTAAAGCTGTAAAGCATTTCTAAACACTGCAGTAGATTTATCATTAACATGTAAATGCTGTCCTGAAATATAAGCAAGCATTATCACAGTCATGTAAGAGTTATATCAGTAATCACTTCTCTAATCAATGTTGTAATTTACAGACCATTGAGTTTCCTCATTTATTACATTACTGAGTACTAGTGATAAAATCACTCCTGAATATATAAATCATTAGGAGGGTTGCAGATAGTATGAAGTGACTCCGTGTGATAAAGTCATTGTCATATCTATTCCTAAAGGTGTTATAAATGTCTGGGGAAATCCTGTGGCACATTAATCATACATTAAGTGGCTAGCAATGGGAGCTGTTACATTATGAAATGAGCTGGTATGTCTGCACAAATTAACAGTACACCCAGCAGATCTTTTCAACTCCTGCTCCTGCTCCCATCCCACCAGAATTCTACTTCATCACCCATAATGAGTATTGTTACTGGTGGTAAAGCATCTTCCCACCTGAACAGAGAGTATCATTTGCTCCTTTTTATCCCCACTCCCAGTATAATGTTACTGAAATGAAGATTATCAGCTAGAAATGCTTATGTCTCCAGGCTAATCAAACAGATGGATGTCCTCTGTGACCACAGATACAGGAACTAAACTGTCCCCAGTTGGACAGGCACATCCTCTGTGTCAGGTTTAGGCACTGCTCACCTTCTTGTAAAATATTTGACGGAGAGATTGTAACAGGAAACTTCAGAGAACATAACACAAAGCTTTCTGTGACTCGTTCCCTAGGAGGGTTATGCTGTACCTGGGCTCTGCTGAGGGAAACAGTACTATGTACTACAATGCCTGACCCATCTGAGTGTAAGGCTTCTCCCTCAGACCACCAAAGCCAGGTTTAAAAGTCTCAAGGTGGCAGAAACTTCTTCATTTTGTCACTCTGAATGGCATGCCCTGTTTTTACATGCATTAACTTGAATGCCAATGCAGAAAGGAGTTCAGTTCACACGAGGCTGTTTCAGAACAACTACCTGATCTAATCTAAAAGTCTTATGCAGCAAAGGTGCATCACATGTAATACCATGCAGAAATTCAGAAGTCTTTCCTAGATGGTCTGCTCATTCTCTCTACAGTGCCATTGCATCAGCTTCATCCTGGGACAGGACACATCATGAAAATGGTCCTCACAAAAACAACTCCAACTGCACGGGCAAGCAAGGGCTACATGTCACGAGTGACAACCTTGGCTTCCTAATCATGGAGGCTTCTCTGCCCAGAGCAGTACATAGCTGCTACAACCTGTTGGGGGAATTCAGCTCCTGTATTTGAGCTGATGTCTAACCAAGCACCTTGTCTTGCTGTTGTCTCAGTTGCATGGTAACAGGAATGGCCAGTGGGGTGACTTCTCTCTCTCAATGCTTGGCAGTGTTACTGCCCCTCTCCCTGAAGTTGCCCACATCTCTCCACCAGAGACAGAGACCCTGTGAACTATCTTAGACCCCATACTAGTTCTTAGATGGCTGAAGTTAAAGGGACTTCACATCTAAATAATATGGCACATGTGAATGTCACCTATGGCACAACATCCTCAATGAAGTTCAGAGTTCAAGGAAGTCTTGGCTGACACACTCTCATTTCTGTTTTCCTCTGTAACCCTAGGAAAGTCAATTCAACTCTTTCTATCCACTTTCCCTCACTGGTGTAAACAGCACAACCCAGAGAGCCTTGGTCAGAGAACTACACTGCTCTTGGAGCACAGAACAACTTCTGGAACCAATGAGAAGCAGTGAGTGTGCCTGGGGGAGGGGACCTTATGTCTGGAACATTTGACAAAGCAGCTTCAGATATGGCTCTTCTTCCCTTAGCCCTCTCTTCCTTAGAGTAGAAGCTCTGGGGAGGCTTGTCACTAGGATCTAGTTTAGTCCTGCTGGGAGCAGCAGCATTGCCATCCTGCAGCTGGTTCCATCCCATCCATCTCTGTGGAGCTCATCCCAAGGATGAATGAACCTTCTGCATTAGTTGCTCAGGTAACTTATTTATGTGCACAGTAAACCACATGCACATGCTGATAAAAACTTCCTGATAACACAGCTTTGGACTGACCAGCTCTGGCCTAGATGTATGATTTAATATCATCTAAAGCCCAGTGTTGTCAGGAACAGAACAAATGTGACTGTCAGGGAAAAACCACAGTAACAATAGTAGCAAAATTGCTATTTCTGAATGGTTCTGGGCTGAGATCCAATCTCCATCTGTATTTGTAAAGCTGCTATATGCCTTCGTGGGTATGCGACAAACAAATGGCTAAATAAATACATCCAGCATCCTAAGGAGGTGGCTGCTGTAGCTCCCGTGCAGCTTTGAAATTCCTGCAGGTTAATACTTATTACTGGACGTGCATCAGCAATAGTGGCAAGTCTTTATGAGCTGTACTGAGAGAAACATCACTCTTTTCACCGAGTACAAGCACTGCTAATGTCCTTACATATGCTCTTTCTTCTGCTCCTGTGTTTCTCACAAAGCAGTAGCACACTGAGTACAGGAGGAACAAAGCCTAGGTTGTTGTATTGTATTACTGTAGGCATTTTAACTGTTGTGCTTTCAGATATCCATTATTGAAGCAACACTGATTGTTTTTGACAAAGAAAGGCAACAGAGTTCCCAACTACTGCTGCACTGAGGATGAAAGGGAGAAAGTATCTCCGTGTCTCATCTAACTCACAGTGTGTGTATGCTGGACATATGTACAGGATTAAGGATACTCTATGTCAAGAAACATCCAATTGAAGCTATTCCCTCATCTAAAGCTTCTGTAGGCAATACATCTCAGCTCAGCTTAGCTAGAGCAGGCTAGCAGAAGGAGAGCAAGAGGGTTTGCTTCCCCTGCCCTTGTCTCACAGTGTCACTTAAAAACTAAAAGCAAAGGATTTCTCAGCCTCAGAGAACAAATCCAGATGTACTGATTCTACTACAATTTGCAGCAGCAAGCCACATCTAAGGTCTGATTTGCTAGGCAGATGTCCCTCACAAAAAAAAGGGTACAGGTTATATAGCAACAGACCACAGATTAGATTAATTCCAATGCAAATAACATCACAAGTCAACTCAGTTTTGGAGTTCTGGCTTTGGACCATGCTGGGACTCAAATTCTTTTTAATTAAAAAGGTATATTTGTTGAAGCATTTTTGATAGATAAAAGTATCTCTTTGCTTTCCTCCAGGGTTTTGCAATGCTTCTGGAAGGTCATTGAACAGTACAATGATTGGCTCTCATCTGTGAGCCCTGGCCACAGCAGTCTAAGGAATTTTCTAAGAGATGCTGGAGACTTTGTGAATAGTGATCTCTTTCTCTTCTCCTGTAGTACTTATTGTGCTTTTACTATGAAAACATCTTCCCTCTGGAAGTGCTTTTTATCTTTGGCATCAGAAGAAGTGAGAGATGATGAAGGGAAAGCCTGCTTAGCCACCACCTTTAAATGATTGTTTTTTTCTATTCTTTGTGGCAGATCAGCGAGAAGTTTTGCATTTTAAAGAGTTTTCTGATGCTATTTCAGCAGTTTCTTTCATTATTAAGCTGCATTCAGCTACCTTCCCCCTTTTTTTCCGTTTTTCTAAATTCTGTCTCTAGATTAAAACTAAAATAACGAAGCTAGACAGCAAAAGACATGAAGGACAGGCAGGGGGGATGAGGAGGCAAGTCTCTGGGGAGACCTTACAGCAGCCTTCCAGTATGTAAAGGGGGCCTACAAGAAAGATGGGGAGGGACTTTTCACAAGGGCATGTAGTGATCAGACAGGAGGTAATGTCTTTAAGCTGAAAGAGGATCTATAACCACTTCTGAATCGCTACCTATGGCACAATGTGAATGTACCTTTGCAGCTGGTAATGAACAGAATAGCTGCAGTGAGTATGAAGGAGATTCCTAGCACCATCACCAGTCCAATTCAGAACCTCTGGGTCTTCCTTTACTTACTCTTTTCAGAGTAAAATCTTGATCCCACCATGACCTCTTTATTGCAGAACTGCAAGGCGTGAGCAGGAGCTGCTTGAGGTCACCACAAAGGCTGTGAGAACGTACTGCCTTGGACTCTGCAGCCAGAACTGGGCTGGTGACACTTCTGTAAGAACATCGGTTTTGCTGGGTTAAATTCTGCTACAGATTCCTGAGAAATCTTCATTCAATTACTGGTGGAGGCCGGTAGTTTACCAAAGACAAGTTTCATGTCAAATATAAGCTAAGATTGTCTTACAAAAGATGGTGAACTCAAACACTTTCTGTTCTGTCTCATATCTGTTGTACACAGGAGAGGAAAGAACAACTGTAAGACCTAAACTGAAGCAAGGGGCACTCGCTCTGTGAGCCTAGTCTAGTCTAAACCTGTTCTCCTAGTGGTTTTTCGCCTCTGAAGATATCAGACCAGTCTCTGAAGGACAAAAAGAGAAATTTTTTATTATGGAAATCCTGTCATGTTTAAGAACACTGAAAATTAGAGACATCAGTCTATTTTCTAGGTAGAAGTCTGTGTGATTTGATCTTAGTTAAACATCCTGAGGTTTAAAAAGTCTCAGAACTTTAAGACTGAAACAGAAATGAGGAGATAAGATAATGGTAGATGGCCTGCTTGTCTTCATCAGGTTCAGAATCTTGTATTTTTGTGTGTAAACCCATTTACCCATTTGTGTTATACTAATGTAAACGTTGCTAAAATATTCAAAGGTTACATAAATGTTTAAATATTTATGAAAGCACTTTTATGAGCAAAAAGATTTTTCTAGTATCTCTTAAAGGAATCTCGATTTCAACAAATAAATTTACAGGATAATTAGTAAAGAACAGTGATGTTACTTTTCAAATATGTGACACTCCTTGTATTTCAGCTCAGTATCATCACTCCTGCACATCAGAAGGGTAACTGGAGCTCCTGGAGGTTAAGCTTTGTGAACAAAATCATCCATTCCATTAAGGAATACAGAGCATCAGAATGACTTATCCACTGAATATACTGACACATAATATATAGAAAATATTAGACAGTGATAATCATTCCACAAGCTTTTCAGACAATCCTTTAGAATTTTGTGATATTTGTGTCCTTGTCATAGAATTTCTTGTAAAGTTGTTTTTGGTTTGGTTTTGTTTTTTTCTTAACATCCTCTGTAGAAAGGGAATTATCTTCTATTAAATTCTAGAAGTTTTGAGAGACTCTATATAGCCCTCTAGCCTTGATTAAACACTATGGTTTTATACAAAAGGAAATTCTATGCTACATGAACATTATGTGATGGCAACTGCTTTGTAAGAAGGATTTCAATGCCTGGCTGCATAATCCTGAATAATCAATAACCCACCACTGGAAAATGGAACCTGTCTCAAGGCTCATACTAGTCGTTTATCCATGTTCAACTATTTAAGTCTGATAAGAGTTAAAGCTTCAGACCTGAGCTCTTCCATGATCTCTGGAATGATATTTACAGCTTTGTGACACTCTTACAGCAGCCTTTAAAATGGAAGTAGCCATTAGAGGAGTTGCTAATTGCTAGTGTGACTTAGCTTGCCAGAGCCAGCCCTTGTTCCCATCGACTATAGCTGGAGCTGTGCTCAGTGACTCCAAGTGAAGCCAAAAGCTCCCCTCACAGGGTGAGCACAAAGGTAACTGCAGTAACACAGACTTAACTCTGTAATTTTAACACAGGAAAGGTTTGAATTTTCACATTACATGCAAGAATAACCTTCAGAGTTGTTTTTACCTACGACCCACCAAAAGAAAAAGAATGAATTTTTTTCTTGAAATAGCTGAGGAATAATTATTCCCATTCTGTAAGCAGTGATGAGGGAGCAGGGCAAGTGTTACACTTTAATAACTCATTTAAGCCTCATTCTGCCTCTTTTAGAGCTGTCTGCAGTTTTCAGTGGGTAATGTGGCCTGTGCAGTGGTGCTGCTCAGGGCCTGCCAGCAGCTGCCACGTTCCATCCGTGGCTTCAATCCCTCTGAGCAGTCCCCAGGCAAAGTTCCCAGCGACCTGCACTGACATGGGGATGGAGCCCTGAGCGCTGAAGAAGAGGAGAACTCTGTAAAATCAGGGCCATAGTTTAAGAGCAATTTGGAGTCTCTTTGCTGAGAAGGGTCTGCATCTTCAGTATCGGCAGTCAGATTAGCAAAACTAAGCAGAAAACCCCCAGAGCTAAAGAGCATTTCTTAGGGAAAAGGCTGTACGTTATCTAATCTCATTACAAAGATTTTGCTGGCAGCTTTGCAGAGCAGAAGCAGTACATTTAACTAACTGAATATCATTCACTACGACAGAACTGAGAGAGTAAAAGGGGCACAAAATGCCAGCTGAGACTGGAGGGCATCTATTTGCTCCCAAATGACCAGCTTTTGAAGCTGAACTGTAGCTGCACTGAGCCACAGGAGCTCTCTGCAGCTAGCATTATCACGTACAACAAAATCTGTCTGCTTTTGTGCACTCTCAAGTCAAGTCATTTCTGAAAATGGAGCCTAACAGAGAGTTTGGTTCCTACTCAGTAGGGATATGCCAGACTACATATGCAGCATGGCCCCAAATATCTTGCTTGGCAAAGCAGGATCACAGGGTGAATGCAGGGGCTTTTAATTCCATCTCTACAGTAGTTGGACATTTGAGAAGATCACAGTATGTGTCACTTTCTAACTCCTTACATATCTACAATATCCAAATTCACAATGTTCAGCAGGAAAGGAAAGGAGTGAGCCATGATTTCTTCTGACTGTATTACTCCAAAAGGTCTGAGGAAAACTGCTTATCTTCCCATCATAGCTATAGCTGTCACAAGACTAAAGTTATTTCTCCCATTTACTCTCCTGGTCTTGATCTTGCAGCTTTGAAGTTGATTTTGAAGCACTTGCTGTGGAACTTGAGGCACTGTTATTGCCACTCTGCTTTGATTTTTCATTTGGGATGTACAGGTTCTCCATCCTGACATGAGTACTGCAGGTGGTGGGCTGGGTGAAGGCACGAGATGACTGGGAAAGGACTCTGCAAGGATGTAGTTTAGAAGTTGCTTTAGCTGCCCTTGAAAGTTTTGCATATTATTTGATAAGGGATTTACAACTTTTATTGCTGAATTTAAGTATCTCAGACCACATCAATTTTGAGTTTCAATTTCCACAGAGGCCAACTGCTTGGTGAGTAGTGGTACACATTAAGGATACAACATCTGTGAAAGCTCCATATATTGCTGGCCTATGGGCCATATTTGCATCTGACAGAGGTCTGGGGTAAAGTTTCATTTTTCTAAAGCTCTGCTGGAGTTTGTCTGCTCTGCTGATGTATATTGATCCCAGTAAATCACAGGACTATGAAAAGTATGGAGGAGGGCAAGGAGGTGGACTTTCTATTTGCAATTCTATTCAGAATATAACATAACATATTAGATTCACCAGAATAAAAGCCTGCAAAGCCACAAGGCTTCAGAACAGCAAAACAATGGAATTTCCATGCTGTGACTTTCTTTGCTGTTTTTTAAGGTTTTCAGTTTCACACAAATCACAGGAACACACAGTGCCAGAGGAGGAAAGAGGAGCAATCTGAGATGGAGGCTGCTGGGTTTGGGCTCACAAAGAGATCCAGCTTCTGCTTCTGAGGGCTTTCAAGGCTCTGCTAGGGTGTGGTGAGAAGGAACTGTATGCACAGTTCATCAGCCACCAAACATCAACTTCAGGAAGGTCATTTTTGGAGGCCTTTGGGGGTATCTGCACCATGCAGTGGATGTGACAGAGATCCTGTGCTTGTTCTGAGCCTGCTGGTGTGTCCCTACAGCCCTGTGCAGAGACCCCAGCTCAGGACCCACAAGCAGCGTAGCTGTGGTGGCTCTCAGCACGGTATCACACGCACCAAGCTTTCAGCTCCCAGTTCTGGAGCTGGCCAAGGGAAGACTTGTGGCACCTTCTGAGTAGTCCAACTTTTCTACATTCCTTCCAGAAAGTTACACAATTACTTTATTTTTCTTAAAAAATGAGAGTATTGCTACAATTTTGACAGCGTAGGCTGAAGTACCTGAAAGAGGCATCAATCCTCTGTGAGGAGCTGCCTGCACTTTAGAGCAGAGGAGGACTGGCAAGAGTTGGTGCTGTTTACATTGACCCCTCCATGCTTTCACTCAATCTTGCAGGACTGCCATAAAAGCATAGAAGACAGCATTACATTAAAGTGATTGCACAGAATATGGCCTGTTTATGATTAGACCACAGTGGATTCCTGGAAATCCCATCTAGTGTGACTTTCTATTTCTCCCTTTGTTTTACAGGGTTGACTTAGGAATGAGACCTGTTTTAATCAGTTTTTCCACCTACTCGTTACTCAGCATGCTCAGCTCTACAACAGTTGCACCTAGATAACAAACTCCAAATAGAGTTTTATTTGACCTAAGTAAAAAATGAGCAATAAATCAATCACATTATATTCACCATAGGAGCTTTTTATTGGAACTTAATGTTCTTTCTTGATCAAAATAGCTGGTAGGAAAAACCCGTTCTTTCTAGCCAGCTCTTTGTTTTTATTTTTTCCTATAACCTGCACTAAAAACTTGATGTGAAGCCTTCAATCCTCTGAGTCTTGAAGGCTTTGCAATATAGCCCCATATGAAGACTATATGTGTATGCTGAGGTGCAGAACTGCAATGCAAGTCTGGACGCTCACCCTGCCATGTGCAGCAGGAGTTGAAAGGTATGGGGGAAAATGTAACGTGTCAGTGACGTGCCAGAGTTTCCAACGGGGTGAAACCTGAACCTCTGCTTCCCCTCCAAATCACCAACTGCACCACACTTCATCACAGTCCACCACAGCATTATCTGCCTCCAGATGCTGCTGGTAAGAAAGCACAGGGAAGAAACCGTAGATGCCATGGAAAGCTTTGTTTTGAGCAGACTGAGCCTTCCCCTGACAGACACTTGTACGATTCCTCAGTTTTATATTTTGGCAGTATCTTTTATAATGCTTCACTGAACCAAGTACCATTATCTCCAAGCTGTGTTTAGGCCCAGAAGCAGTGATTCCCTACAAGGTCAGCTCTGAGATGCCTATGGAGTAACACTTTGGTAGGCTCAATGGGAAAAGGAGCAGATCTGGAGTTAGCCCTGTGGGGAGCAGCACACAGAGCAACCTCGAGCATCTCCCTAGCCTTTAGCACTGCAGTGCACCAGGAGAGGACAGTCACACCCTGGTCCCCACACATCTTCATACAGGTTTGGACAGACCAATGCACTTTGGCACTAGCCCTTCCTTGAACATACCACTTCACACTCTTTCATCACACCCATACTTCTGTCATCACCTGTCCCCATCTAACCATTCCCTGGGCGCCTGTGTTGCTCTCTCTTGGTTGCATGTCTGGAAAGTTCAAAGGGATGCAGGGAGCAGATGAGCCCTTACACTAAGCAGACCAGGTACCAGAAGCTGGTGCTGCAGTAGGACATTGCCCCCAGCAGTCCATCAGCAGTGAGGAGAAGCTGACCCTGATTCAGGTCAGTGTATTTGCAGAGTGTGGGGACCTCTGCTCTCACCAGCAGAGTATCAGCCTTGCTGACACGTGGATAACCATGCTTTTCTCAGCAGGGCTAACACAGATGAAGGGCAGGATGATTTCCCTCAGTGGTGGACGCCTGCTTTTGATCGTGTTGCCCCAGTGCATAGCCACTGATTCGAGTCAGAGGAAGGAGCTTTCTGTTTGGTGCCCAAACAATATGATGAAAGGGCATCCATAGATCTTATTTTTGTTATGACTTTTTAACCTGGAATAGTCATGGCACTATGATAAAACATTAAGGAGCCCAAGGGACTGTCCCCACACCATTAAAGTTTCAGGGTGAGTTTTCGTGATGGCTTTAATGAGTGCAGCACTTTAATGAGTGCAGGATTGAAGATTAAGAGTTCAATTCCTTAATAGCTGCCTGTAGCTCAGCCACTCAGCTTGGAACTGTGTTCAACCTACTGCTAGAAAAATGCATAATTTGACTTTTAATAAAAATACCTATAGATGCTGCTAATTAGTGGTTCCTAGTTCCCCCGCCTATGAAAGTTAAAATAGTGGTTCTGTATTTAGTTTAAAAAACATTTCAAGTTTTGCAAGTACTGGAAAGGAAGGAAGAGCAGTGAGAAGTCTTTGTGGTTAAATAAACAACTGAAGAGGTTGAAGCATAGCAGCTATTTGTGTAAGATTCTGTATATTAAGACAACAGCGAAATCTCTAGAGAAAGAAGTGCTGATGACTTTTCTTAGGAAATAGGGCATTGTCATATGGTTCCAGATATACATGTTTAAAAATAAATTACTACAATTAGTAAACAACTATTTATCTCATTAATATGTGCATCTACCAGCTTCCTTAGTGGCAAACTTAGGTGTTTCTGCATTGTGTGTTACTCAGCATCACGACTGACCTTCAGTCTGAACAGATTCACAAATGGACAGCAGACATTTCAACTTGAGCTTTTGTCTATTTAGTAAGAATGAATTTCAATTCATAAACTGTTCCACCACAAATGGCTCTGAACAGAAATTCCTAACATTCTGGCAGCGGCCTTTACCTGTGGTGAATGTCATCCTCTGCTCATCAGTCCTAATGAAACCAAAAGCCCACTGTTCATAACATCTACTGATGGACATCTTAAAGGTAAGATAGGTGTTTCTATACTTCAAGGCTAATAGACTGAGACTAGTATTTAGCTTTTAACTCACCAATTGCAAAAAACAGTAATACAATAAGAACACAATACTGTGTATACAACATCCCCTCGTAGCAAAAGGAAAAAAGCCAGTCCAAGAATGATGAAATACAAACCCAAAATATTTACAGTAGCTTCTGAAATACACATAGCACTGAAGATTTTTGAATTCTGGCTATATAGAAAAAACAATCCTCCAGTTTATAAGCATTATCCAGAGTTTTCAAACTGGCAACATCACAAGGCATTGCAAGTCCCCTGAAGCTGTGCCCTTCTTCACAGCACAAAACCACATCTGTTCTAGCAGCCAGGTGACCTGGGAACCTGGAGCAGTATTTGCTCTTGAATAAACTGCACAGAAGCACCAGCAAAGGCAGCCACGTTCCACTTGATTTTCCAGAAGAGAATTAACTAGTAATTAGTGGAAAAAACCTTGCAATTACTAGTAAAGGAACCAGATATATGGATCTTATTTGGTAACTTCCAGCTTAGCAAGGTAAGATTTGGCTGTTGCTTTATTTTTACTACTATAATAAATTTTGTGTCCATTTCTAAAAGGTTCGATCACTGTATGAAGTTCTGGAGCATTCAAAGACTTTTAAAGTCTATTAAATCAACTGTAAATTTGGAAGTAAGGAGTTGAAACTATGAGACAATAAAAAAAGTACAAGCAGTAGTAGTGAGCAGGACACTGTGCACTGAGCTGCCTCGAGACCATGCTTATCACTAGGGAAGCAATTACCTGCTATTTGCAGATATATCTTAGGTTTACATTTCCACTGGGCTCTGTTATTGAGAAGAATGTAATTACAGCCAAACCAAAGGCACTGTAAAACTTAATATAAGTAAGCTTTGATCTCCTGGCCATTCAAATTATTAGGCAGAAACACTATCTTTAGGGTCTTTACATGAACCATACAAACAGATCCTTATTTGGGGACTAAATATTATAAGCCACATGCTAATGGGCACCAATCATCTTCAACTTCTAGTCTAACTTGTTTATATTTGCCTGAATCCAAAGTTATCAGAAATTCCACGCAACTGAAATCAAACAAAAATAGCTGTGTGAACCTCCAAATGATAACACATCTAGCCCTTGTCAAGAACTTCTTTATTTCCTTAGTTTGTGGTTTAAATTACTCTAGAGGCTTTCATACCTGTGAACACGTTTTGGTTCTGCTATGACAGGGATGCTCAGGAGCACGAGCTGCAAACACATGCACTTGTTCTTTGTTAAAGAAATCATGATCCTTTCCCAATACATAAAATTTATGATGAACAGGACTTTGTTTTTTTAGAAGACAGGTTACTCCCAGCAAGGTCTTTATAAGAGTATTTTACAGAGGAAAATGCTATAGCCAAAGGTTTAACATAAAAGCTTGATGGGAAATTTCAAAATTAATCAAGGATGAAAGGCCTTTGTGCACCATGTGAAGCTTTCTGAGTGCTCTAAAAATCACAACCAATATGAACATGTCAATTTGACTTGAACCCTAAACTTCATTTTCCCATTGAAAGAATGTTCCTGGAAACTGGAACATTCTAGATGAAATAAAAAAGCCCTTCTTCCTTTATTATAAGATGATAAAACTTTTTTTTTTTGCCAAAACTCTTCATTGAACCCTGTTTGTAGCTGTGTGTTTTGTAGCAGTTAGCACTCACGTCACAGATGCATTCCTCCAGAGTTCCTGCATATATTTCTAAATACACAGAAGATAGTTTCTCTATTCATCTGAGCAATTTAAAAACATTTCTGAAAGGGAAGAAATTACACCTGAAAAATTTCTCTACCTGATTCCAATAAACACTGTGTGTTAGCCTCCAGTTATTTGTTTCACTTCACCTTCTGAGTGGCTAGACAGGGAGGCTTCTAGAAGCCACTTGACAACGTTCTGATGGTGCAAACAGGCTTCATTTTAAGAAACCCTTTTAGTGGAGATAAATTATTTCTGTAGAAAATAAGAGAAGAGCACAGCGGGGTCCCAAGTGCTAATAAAAGGACACAGTGCTTCAAGAAAACGTTCTTTCCAAATTGTTAGAGAGCTGCAATAGTCCAGGCTGTGCTGCAATTACAGTGAGAACACTCTTTTTTTGTAAGATTTGGGAATTTCATTTCTCCTTGATCAATATGCTTCAAAGCTATAAAACTCAGAAGCCATTTCTGCAGAGAGATTCTTATTTGGGCAATTATTGTGCTGTCATTTTCTATGCATCATCTAGTGATCTATAACAAATGCCCATCAGAGATACAATTTTTTCCCCTGATCTGAGTCTTCCTCTGAATGGAAGAACTTAACACTGGCCATTTTCACTGCTGGAAAGAAGAAATCCCTGTGGGACTGGACTTACTAGGAGAAATATTGTAAGCTATTTAAACAAGACGACTCATCTGGATGATCTCAAAGTAGTCTTTTTCTGAATTTACTTTTTTAATTTGTGAATACTATCTTGAATTTTTATTACTCAGCAATGTGGTTTCCAATAAGGTCATTTTCATAGGAAAATGGTTAACAGTTAATTCTTTGAGATTAAAAACACTGTAAAGCATTTGATATAACAGTGCACTTCAAGCCCCAGGAAACTGGAGAGATTTGTTTGTCTCTAAAGGATTCACTGAAAGCAGAAAGCTTTCTGTAAAAGTCTTCTACAACAGCTTCATTAGTTCAAAGTGTGACTATTTTTCCCACCTACTTGGTTACTGTTGTAATAAATGCTTCTACATAAATTCAACAGTGCAGAAAACTGTTGGATCCTGCAAGTTCACAGGGCTTTATTGCTTTCCATGAATCTACAAACTGAACTGACTGTACTACGTAACACTGCAGCAGTACTATTTGTACACTATACATCCAGGAGAGCTGACAACACGTTAAAAACACCTAAAGACACTAAAACCCACCGTGCTATATGCTGTAAAATCACACAACAGAATAAAATCCCTATTCAAGAGCTTATAGCCCCAGGGTAAAACCACCCTTGCTGAAAGGCCACGGAGGTCCTGTGTGGGAGGTGGAACGGGATCCACGCAGAGCGTTGTCTCTGCACTGCCTCCTCCACTGCTGTGCATTTCCTTCAGGGCTTTGCCTACACATCCACAGCAGAAATAGCTGTGGTGCCTTAAGACAATAACACTGCCCCACTGGTGTTTGTTAGGCTGTGACAGTCAGCTGCTAGTGCTAAGCTGATGGACCAGTCATGTGAATGTTTTCTAGCCACTTCTGTGCAGAATCAAACTGTTCATTCCAAACAGCTCCCAGCCGAATGTGAAGTCGACCAGGATGACTTTGCATTGCATCCAGTCCATTCCACTGGTGCAGCTGTGGAGATGAAACTCACAGCTAGAAAGGTGATAAGAAACATCTGGAGAGGCAGTGCTAACCACAGAGCTGGTTTTGCACTGAATGAACTCTGTGCAACAGAGGATTTGAGGTGACGTTACCAAGACATTTTAAAATTAGGACACACATAAAAATGAAACACTGAAATTCTGCTGAAACTCAGTCTGATGGCTGTACCACTACACATAATTATTTTCTTAAAAATCTCTTGCCTTATGCTTTTGAAACAGCAGTACAATTAATTGGCAGGAGTTCATTTAGTGGTTGTTCCCAGCCTATCAACCTTTTGCGTATAAAAAGACATGAAATTTTACAAGACAATACATGGCATGAACTTACTTTAATGACGTCTTCATCAGAGGATTTGCACTCCACTGATTCAGAGATGTCTGTCACAGCACTGTTCTCCTCGATGGAGACCACTTTGATGGGCACTGCCACCGTTCTTCCCGTGAGGATGGCGGTGTTCAGAATCTCCGTGTCCTGTACCCAAAACAAAGCACAGCTAAAGAGACCTCCAAAAGGCAGGCATCAGCTCTTCAGCTGGACTCAAGAAAGATGCATTGGTTCGAAGAGGCTAATGATCTCATCTCATCTCATCTTCAAATTGGTGCAACTTGGTAAAATGTGATAAAACTCTGATTATATTTTATCTGCTAAATAAACCCAGTCAGCTGCAGTGCACACTGTGAAATAGTGAGCAAGTGACTATTTCTCAAGTATGTGGAACTTTTTCCAATATTTACCTTTCAAAATATGAGTTCAGTTTTCACTAAACTAGATTTGACTGGCAGTTTTCGGGACAGGACACAAAGCCTCAGAAGGAAAAAATATTGCTCTTTGAATCTAATCCATTGAAAAGATGGGGCCTCTCGGTGAACTCTGTATCTGGAACTGTTTCAAGACTATTTAATTAATGGCCAGTGAAGCAGTGTAAGGAATCCAGAAGTAGTGATGCCATTAACTGCAGGGAAAACAACGAGAAAACGTAAAGTCTGAACTTGAATCGTGGCATATAAAAAAACAGCCTTACAATGCACCATCAACTAAGCTAATGCTTCTAACTCCTGAACTGTTTCAACACCGTTGTATTCCAAAGATTCCCATGCAGGAAGAACTTTAAAATTTTCTCCAGCTTTTCAACCTCCAATTCTATAAAGTGAATAAAATATTCAGCAAAATCCTCAGCACCAAAGTCATGAGGACTGCAGCCACTGATGGTCAACAGTAGGACACTGGGGCACCAATACAGTTGGTACTGTTTTCAATTCAAGTTTAGTGAGTTTTATATCTAGGTCAGATTTTCTTTTCATCTTACAAGTTGTTATTTCTAAGGTTCTCCTACAGCTCTCGTAAGAAATCCCATCAAACTTACTTAAAAAACCCACCTGTTAAGAAAAGAATGTTGGCTGTTCTAGAAAAGTAAAACCCCTAAATAAGTCCTACTGCATATATGAAAACAAAGTTACTCAATGCAGTAAATCAGAGACAGATTTATAAACAACGTTATTGGAAAGTCTAAGGCCATTCTCAGGAATTCCTGAATTTCAAAGGCAGAGACCACCTCCAGACAGCCCCCATACAAATTCTGCCAGGTACTGGGCATTTTTGAGCAACAGAACTTAACTTCTTAACTTCTGTCATCCATACTTGAAAATTTTGTTTCAAAAGTACTTATTTCCATGTATTGGCATCTTGTTAAATCCAGAAACAGATGTGAAAGAAGCAGATCTCAACATCTGTGAAAACAACTCCATAAAAACCTAACTACTCTTCTGTCTTTAGACTTCCACAGGAACAAGCATTGAGTAACTCATACAGGTTCACCAAAAATCAGGTTCAACATATTTTCATTGTTTATTTGGCTACTGCAAGTGCTGTATGTCCTTTGAAATTAATCTTTTGTCTCGATCCCTTAAAGCCTTATTTTTTGTGACTCTGAGTGTTAAACACTGTGAACTAAGGACTGCAGGGCAAAAGAGCAGCAAGAGAATTTGTGGAAATGACAGGACATCTTTTCAGGCTATCTCAGCTCTGCTTTGAAATAATTCTGCTCAGATCCAGTTTTTCCTTAGCAACTGATATGTATTCCTGATAGAGAAATCTAATTTAAAGGGACAGCTTCAGAGAAATCCCATAAATAGAAATGAGTTTCAGATATAAAACATACTCTGTGGCTTGGGGATTTACCCATATTTGCATTTAATGGTAATTTATGAAGTTCAAGACAAATCAGAAACTCATATACACAGGAAACAAAAAAAGAAGCAAGCCCTGCACTGCTGCCAAGAAGATAAAACCAAAGGCCTGATTATGCAATGAGGTGAAACTTCTGTGCCATAAGCAGCAGAGGAACTCCATCATCCACCAGCCACGGCTGCAGCTAAGCTCTCAGAGCTAAGCTCTACACCACAGCCTCACAAGAACAGCACAGACAGGATTAAAATCCAGTATTTGCAACAGGCTTAAAAAAAAATTGGATGCAATAAAGTTAAATACAAGTTGCTGCTTTTCTGTAGGAACAACTAATCCTATAAATACAGGTGTCAAGATTTAGGGACTACAGGAGAGAAAAGATTCAATAGCAGACCACAAACTGAGCACGTCAGCAATTGCATGCTGCTGTGGTTAAGAAACACCAAAGATCCCTCCTGCAGGAAACTGTATAAAGAGGAGCATCACCTCTAAGATGTGAGGTACTCCTACCCTGCACTAGCAAGGCTTCAGCTAAGGGACTATGTCTGATTTTGAGAACTATACTGACAAGAAAAAACTTTTTCAACTTAAAAGAAATAAAAAAAGGAAGAAGAATAAATAAAAGACTAGCAAGTAAGATTCATGAGGAATGACTGGAAGAATTTGGATTGTTTAGACCAAAAAGGATTATAGGGAGAGATGACTACTGTCTCCATGCACATAAAAGTCTTCCAAAAATGAGGAAGAATAAAATATTCTCCATGTTCATGGACAGAGCTTGAGGTAATGGGCTTAAACTGCAACAAGGAAGATTTGTTTGACGTTAAGGCAATCTTTATTATAAAAATAATGATAGAGAATTGATGGAACAGGTTGTCTGGGGCAGAAGAAAATGCACAGTCTAGCCTAAGAGATCTCTGAAGAACAGGTTATATATCATCCAGAATGAACATACTTCTTTGAGTCAGGTAGAAGAGGAAAGGGAGCAGATGACCTCTTGTGGTTCCCTCCACCCCTGTATCTTAGTAGTCTCCATTTTTTCAAAATTGAATGATACCACAATAACTTATATTACAATTTAAATCTAAAATAACCCTGTTCTGCTTCATTCATCCCAAATAATATCATCCTTCTTCAGTGGACAAAAGAAAATGATCTATACCTTTAAAATGGAAAAGCCTGACAGGCAAACGTGAGTGATATTCCTGCTTTCTACACTGCTGTATAGAGCAGGACTTATGGACCAATTGTTAACTAATAATCTGTCACTTCTGTTTCTCTCTTTCCAATAGGTTATTATTGGTGTATTTGAACTCTTCAATGGCTTTGGTATAAAGCCATTATTACAAAGGTTAAAAAACCTTTTCAAACTTACCAAGACCTTTCTGGAGAGAAGACAGAAAATTTGGCTACTGGTACATTATGAGCAATTAGAAACCTCAGTATTCTGCCCTTTGCTAATGGTTTCATTAAAGGAAGTAGTGTGCATTTGAATTAATTTATTTTAATTACTTCAGAGATGAATCTGCCTCAAAAACTGTAAAAGGCATCATCTGGCATGATAAAGGGCTACTGAAATTTTACATCCCTTCTCTGTAGCCCGATATGAACTTCAGGAGTTTCAAATTCACAATGTGCATAAGGGAGATGGAAACATATTGGAGATACTATCCAGTGGCTTCATAGTACAGTCCTTAGAAATCCTCAGCATTTGAGGCAACTGGTAGCCACCTAGTTACTGCTGCTAGCTCTGCTTTGAGCAGAGATGGGAACCTTCATATTTGATCTCCACTGAAAGCAGTCATAACTCATTGGTATGACACAGATTAAGAAATACTGAAGTAAAAGCAATTAATATATTCCACACTCTGTTAAAAGCAATTTTCAAACCTGTCACTTCCTTTAATTCAGCCTGTAAGTGCCTTATGCAATTCAACTACAATATTAAAAAAACCCCAAGTCTTGATTCTGTTGTCTTTTTGTGTGTCCTATGCCCCTGTATATGGAGTAGCCTCATGGCACAACTTCTGCCTCCTCTGTTTCCTTTATATTGCCCCAAGGAGCCAAAGAACAGACCCATTGTCTGCACCCACACACAAGTTGTTAGGCAGAAAACTCTAAATAATGTATGAAAGGATCTATGGTCCAAGACTCCTCAAAAGCTGAAGTGAAACTCATAAAAATAAAAGGAGCTTAAATAGAACTGTCTGTTTGTCCCACAGCCCTGAGTACTCTGAACGTGCACCACAGACAAGGGGGCTCAGACTCAGCACCCAAACCTGCTTCCCTTGCATTCTGCCACCTCCTGTAATACCCTTGATTACCCACTGACAAGCAGGAATAGTAGTTGAATCTTGAAGGGCATGTCAAGCAACAGTAAGAAAACAATTGTTCTCACATCACAACAGGAAATATGATAGCTGGTATAGGCAGTGATTTCTACGTTTAATTTCTAAATGCAATATATTATCCTGTTTGCTGGCTAATTTGGGAACATACCAACAAGATTACTAAGAAAACTTCAGAGAGACTAAGAACTCATTTAAAATGTAGGCGCTTTTCAAAATCACAATATCTTGGCCATTTCCACATTCTTTAATTTTTAAAATCCCCCAAGAACTAATCTACTTTCTGTGCAGGCAGCACACTAAAGTTTTAAAATCAAATTTATTTTGCATGGTAAAAAAACCCTGAAAGCATCTGATAGGAATGTTTGGACTTGTTCCCAATAAAATCAAAATGGGAAAAGTAGTGTAAAGTAAATTGAAAAAACAGAGAGACAATGAGTTATAAGTATCAATATCCAGGGTGGAAAGAAGTTTCTGTAAAGCTAAAAAAGCAAGGCGAAATGGAGAAGTACTCATATAATTCTCATGGACACAGGAGGGAGATTTGAGCTCTGAGCTTCCTTGGAAGCCTCAAACTGTCTGAATCCCAGCGATATCTGGCTCTGCAGAGACACAGTTGATTTCCTTGTATAAAGACCTACAAACACCTGATTAGAATGGTTCTTTCCTGTTACCAGGCCGTACCTTCAATGAATACAGCATATGATGGAAATAATTACTACTTAAACATATTTAATTAACAAACAATAACATTAATGAACTGTTTTTTTTCTTCCTCTATATGGTCAGAGAGGAAGACTCTGGAGCTTAGACATAAGGCTCTGATCAAAGGAGATACTCAAAAGCAAACCATTGAATTGTGTGCGTAAGAAATTACTTAAAAAATTTACTGCTGACTTTTAACTTCAACCTCAAGATCTCATAAAAATAGAACTGAGTAAATGTCTTCACCCAACACAGCATTCTCAATATCCACTAACAAAACATCTGCTCTTTCCAGCCCAGATAATATCTTGTGTACTAGTCTAGCTCAAATCAGCACTACATTTGCTTGCTCAACCTCCCAAATATTTTGCAAAGGATCTAAACCATCAGGTTCTGTGTCAAGGACACAGAATTGTACCTCCCACACGGAAGGCTTCAGAAGCTTCAGTGACTCCAGACAAGAAGCCCTGAGGTTACAACCCGATACCTATTACAGTTAAAGAAAAAGCTTTTCTCCTAACATATGTATGCAGCAAGTGTGGTGTGAAATCTTCATAGCAGGAACAACTTCTACTGTTCATCCACCTTCCCCAGATAAATAAAGAGGGTTGGACAGGTTTCACACCTTTATAGGTAAGCACTTGAGAAGTTGTGACCCAAGTACAACTAGTCAGGACAAAGGGGTGCTCCCATCTCTCATTCATCTCCCTGCACTATTGATTTGGGAGGGGGGGGAAGAAAGATTTAATCAGGAAGCCCACAGGCTAGACCTGTGAGTGCTATCAGCCTGGTGGGTTGGAACTCCTCTTTGTGTGCTTGCATCAAGCTCCCACAGTTACAGATCTGCTATTACGTTTGAGTACATCAGGAAAAGAATTAACTGGCATTTCAAAGAAAACCAGTGAGACTGGAGTCTGGGAGGGAGTCAGACTTGCCGTTGTACTGCACAGAGACGTGGGTTCAGCAAGACCAGTGTGTAGGATTTGATGCAAGAATCACCACTCTACAGGAAGCCTCAGAGCTCTCCTGCTTCAAGCTCATGCTACGATTCAGAGTAACCTAAAGTTTCCTACTCTGGTCTTGGTTAATGAGGGTTAATTTGGATAAAGTCCACTAGCAGCAGTCTTGCCCCCCTAACATTGTCTTCCACAGCTGCAGTCATTGTGCTGCTTCACAGAAAACTTGGCAGAACTGGTTTTCAGGAAAATCAGGACATTTTTAAGAAGGGAAAATAACATCCACAAAGCAAATGTATTCCAGCCAGAGCTGAGAACAAGCATGTGCTCACATTTGGTCATTTGAAGTTAGGTAACACAAGGCTGACTCTGCAGGAATCTCACATTTTATTCCAGCTCTGTTTCAGACAGGGAACTTCCACTGATGTCAGTGGGAGCTCTGTGCAAAGAGCAAGAATACAGAATATGAACCTTAGTTGCTTCAGTTTAGCTGAAGAGCAAACCTCATGTTGATCCAACCTCTCGGTTGTAGGAAGGCAAGCATTCGGCCATGACTAATTTAGGAACTAATTCAACATTAAATTGTGGCAGAATGAGGAAGCAAAGTGACAGCTGTTTAATTAAACTCTAAATCCGATTAGATGGTGTTATCAAGAGAAATCCATGGAAGCCTGAGGTCATGAGAATGGTCCTGTTTACAGGCTGAAAATTCTCTAACTGGAGTCTCATAGAATGATGTTAATCATAGCTTAGCATTAAGATTTCTCCCTTCCACAGCCACACTACCTTGTAAGTAACAAATCTGTGCTGTAAACCTGAAGGAGGGATACAGAAAAGCCAATTAAGTTTTAATTTATAAGGCAAGTTTCTTGAACAATTTTCTGGCAAAGAGGCAGCTGGGCATGGTCTACCTTAAAACCAAACCAGCATTTGTCTTCTGGGAAGAAGACAGAAGCAGCAGGCCCTTGCATGATGTTGGCAGCACTTGAATTGTTGGAGAAAAAGTCTACACAGGAGAGCTCCAGGAGCTGTACTGTGCTTCCAACTATTGTTCAGCCCATTATCCTTGATGAACAGTGACACCTTGGCAAGTCATTTACAAGAGAAGGGCACGGAGAGGTGGGAGATACAGTAAAATCCACATACACCACCTGCAAAGCCCGTAAAGAGGCTACTCATGAGCACTATGTTATGCATCACAGGAGTCCAGGGCATCCCAGTTAGAGTGCTGCACAGAGCTGTGCTGCATGCAGACAACTGTTATCCTGATTTGGGAGTCTGATAACACAAAGGCTGTAGATCTGACTTATTAATACTACTAAGATTACAGCTGATTAACAAAATAACATTGTTAGGCAGCAGACTGTTTATCCACATAATCCCATGATTAAAAGTGAATTATACATTGTGCTTTCTGCCAGCTGGATCCTCTGACACTCCATTTTCACAGACAGCATATACAAGGGAAAGAAGCTGACATTCAGGTCTTAAATTTTCAGCACTCACTCCAGAAGAACAGGAGTGCTTCTTCAGACCAAAGACTCTGGAAGATTGAGGACCTCCCTGAGGCAGATTCACTTCATGCACAGCAGGCAGGGAGGGAGGAACAGCAAATTTTGTTGGTCAGATTTTGGGTTCCTCTTTTCTTTCACTTGATTCCAATCCTATTGGCTCATCACGTGTAAATCCTGCTCTTCATCATTCATTGGTTTACAATGTGATGACTTCATGAGTAGTACACACTGCAGAAGAAATGGGGTAATGCTGTTAAGCAATACAATCAACGGGGGACAACTTGCTTAATGGCATCCCTTAGTACTCCAACATGGATCCAGATGGAATCCAGGTTACTCCATGACTCTGAGGGCCATGCTGCCAAGGAAAATGTAAACTAATGAATAAACTAACAGTGATGAAAAATTGGGCCATTCAAAATCTACATAAGAAACAGACTTATTCAATAGAAGCTGCCATTTCTGCAGCCTGTTTCTGACAAGGATAGTAGAACAAAGGATCTCAAAGTTTCTTTTGTATGCTAATTCTTCTTGACACACGACAACACTGTGAGGTATCTTCTCTTTATTAAATCTTTGTTAAATGGCCAACAATGTACATGGCACAAAAATTAAGGACAATACCCACCCTGAAGAATAAATAATGTAGAAGTCAAACACAGATAAAGCATCACCCATGGAAAGACCCAAAGGTAGACACTGGCATTGTTCTGTCCCTAGCAAGCACAATGTTTGTTTGAAGACCTTGATGAACATGATGTTTGTGGGTCTCCAGAAGCCTTAAAGAAGGTAAATGGAGGAAATATGGAAACAAGGGCAGAAAGAAGGCATTCAGGCTTGTTTCTCACCTCCCAGAAGAATGGCTTTGACCATCATAAGTACACAGGTAAAGCCCACCAGTGCCCATGTTAGGCTGGGGCTCCTCACCTGTTTCTCCTGGGGCTGGGCCACTGCAAGGAAATCAGTGGCAGATTCCTGGGCCCAGAAGGAGTGAAAGCAAATGGTGCTCACTTGGGAGGAGAATGTCTTGGGCCCAGCACAATCTCCCATGTAGTTTTTGTCAACCATGGGATTTATGACAAGGATCTGAGTGTATTTTCAAAATGGGAATTCATTGTTCTGCAAATGCAATGCTTTTTTAATCAATGATTTTGTCTCTCTACTGTCTCCATATTGAGATAAATCTTAACTACTGGCCCCCTACATTAGCAACAAACTGTTCCACTTCCCTACTACAGTTTTCAAATACCCTGCTAGTGCAAGTTTTGAGTCCTGATAAATTATGCTCTCCAGACAGAAAATGGGAATGTAGGATATATTAACAGATAGGGATGCAGAAAAATATCTTTGGAATCTTGGATGACTAATCCACACCTTCCTTGCAGTGAATCTACCCTGCTGGCATGTGGACATGCAAAAGGGAACACAGCCAATGGTTACCTGGATTTAGCAGATGCAAGCTGTATTGCTAAATGTAATTCATCACTCAAAAGTGAGCACCTCTTTTAAAAAGCAAGAACGGGAGCAATTGAACAAACTTAACTGTGCCTTCAATTGCTTTGTTCTGTTTAGAGTTAGTGATGTAAAATGATGGAAAAATGTTACAGAGCCATTACTCAGCTCTGGGTATCAGTACAAAGACCACATTGACTTCAGGTCACGTACAGAGTCTGGACTCTACCCAGATTATTATCACAACAGTATCTCACTTCTTGCTGCTTGTAATTTTGAAAAAAAAAAGTAAAATCTTACCAGCCCAAAGTTCCCATTTGCATTAACAGTATTCTGGCTAGCAGAAAAATGAGCAATAGACACAGCTTGTTATATAATAAGGATGAACTCTCCAAAAAGGACAGTGAAAAATATTTTGCTTCAAGCCATGGGCTGATGAATGCCCCTTCTTCAGAACTTACAGCAACATTAATTACACTAGAAGACGAGATATCTTTCTGTGATCTGCTGAACACGGATAACCACTCTGTTGTCTCTTCATTTCCAGCATGTTTGAAACTAGGTAGAATAAAGAAATCTCATTAGACAGTAGGTCCACAAAGGCCTCTGAAGGTCCCATCACTTTTGAACAACTGAGAATCAAATTCAGATTTATTTTAATAAATTTGTTTCAGAAGTAAATATTTACTTTACTGGATTTGTTATACTAAGTTTATCATATGCAGTTCAAAAAACCAATTCAAAACTTGCTTTTGGAGCTGTAGTAGTTTGCCACGTACACTGAGACTAATCAAGAAATCTTATTTTCTCTCTCTTGTGGAATCAGGGTGCAAGTGCTTCCATTAATATTTCTACCAGCAGAGTTCCACTGCCTGAATATCTATGCTACTTGTAATCATTCTTTGTATAAAAGTAAATCCATTCTGGCTCCATGTGATAGCTGGATGTCAATATGCTGAGCAGGGACTATAATAAGAGACTGTTTCTACAAGCAAGGAGGAAAAAGGAGCAGCCAGATCAACTGATTCTCAGCACATCTTGGTGAATAACTGATTCTTGTTGTTTTCTGAACAGATCTAGGAATGAGAAAAAATCATTCCCACACCATCTGACAGTTTAGGTT
>NW_008632899.1:141704-168160 GCF_000691845.1 Merops nubicus | reverse complement strand
ATAAAAACCTCCAAAAATATTGAAATGTTCTAGTTTTATTTTCAAAAAATATTCTGAGAAATATATAGCCCTATTGCTATATGAAAACAAATCAAAACATCAAGCAAGTTTTAATTTATAAGGTATACCCCCCAAATACCACTTTGACTAAATTCAGTTAGGTACTGCTCATTAAAGCCCCAAGTATTCTGCTAAAGCTCTCTCTCTTTCCTGTTGACTAGAACAGCTATGTCAGGATCCAGTGGCCAGTATTTATTTTCAAAGAAAGATGGTTACTTCCTGCTGTGTGGAGGAAAAGTCTGTAACTGAAAGTTACTTCAAAGGAAACAATTCTGGAATCACTTAAAATGTAGAAAAAGTTTTAAGGACAACAGCAGGAGCTGGGAAGCAGAAGCCCACATTTCATCTTTCTATAGCCACTGAAAATATAGAATAAGGACATAAAGGTGACTGGAGAAGATGGGACGCAGAAGCCCACATTTTATTTTTCTATACTTGGACATAAACCCCATCATTTTTTAAAAGAGGCGTATGTGTGACACAGAAAACTACCTGCTCCTCTCTGTGCAACTTCATTCCTAACTTTCAGTATTTTGCTAAATTGACTTAGAAATGAAAGCAGAGGAAACACATTATCTAGAGAGAAAAAATTGTAGGTATGGCTTGAAATGTGAGTGATTACCTGAGATATTCCAACTCCAGCATCATTATTGGTTATTTTCAGCAGAGAAAATGCAAACAGGTGAAAAGCTGCAAAGTGCCAGGTTAAAAGCTCTTCTTCTGAGACTGACATATTTGAGAATCATCGCTGTGGTTGTTTCAGAGCATTGCTACTTAGGATATATTTACAGGTACTTATGAGTATACTTAACAGCTGATGAGTACAAGCAATAAACTGTCCTAAGTTCTCTTGAAAACTTATGTTTTTATACATTTACGCAGTGCATAAATGAGGCATTTTCCATATATAGTAGATGTATGACAACATCTAGAATACACACTCATACATCCAGTTTTTTACCTAACAAGCTCTCTGAGAAGAGTAGCCACGGGCTTGGAAAACAGTACAGAGAAACACATTCTGAGCATTAGTTACCTGACTGTAGCTCCTTACAACATTCCCAGGAATGGAGAAATATTTGTTATGGATACCAACAGCTATGCCAATAAAACGGCCTCAGAAACTGCAACACATTCTATCCTTTCTAATCACAAAAATAGCTTTTCATTGACTCAAACATCAAAGGAATAATTGCCTGAGAAAGCCTTCAGCCATGATGAACACCTCTCATGTTTTCTCCATTGCTGAATGGCCCTATTAAGTTTATCGCAGATGGGAGTGGGAATATTGGTAAAGCCTGAATGGGAGAGAAAGGCAATAGCCACCTGGTGATCTTCTAATGGAACACTTCATGGATGCTTAAGCAGCCATGGATGGAGCTGTATCATATTTTCTTGCTGAAATGATTTCATGGCTTACAGTTCTCATTTGTTGCAAAAAGACTAATATGTGAAATTTAACAAATTAAGGACATTTTCTGGGCTCAAGATCTGTCAGTCATTTACTCGCCTTTTTCATGAATCTGAGGAAGGTATTTGGAAATGGACCCCCAGTTAAATGGGGATTGCTCCACCATTAGGCAGAACAGCAGAGCTCTGGTGATGTCTCCAGTCTGTGATGACCGTGGGAATATAGCTGGTAGTAAAAAGGCAATTTTCATTAGCAATTTGAAATTCTTCCCATGTTCATTTCAATTAAACCTGCAGCCCTGTTATATAGTTGGCCATATATCTATAACAACATTGCTGTAATAGCTGTAATCAATAGACAGTTGCAGATTGAAAATATACAAGCATATTAGGACCCATGGATGGATGCACACACAATTACACACCACATATATATAGGTGAGTAATCCATAGGCACCCAAATACATACACAACTGTAATGGAAAGAAGATTATGAGGCATTCTGTGTTAATAGAAGCCACATAGTTGATTATAAGCAGAGACAGTACTTTTCATTTTATATATAACACATTTCTATCCCAGATATTTCTTGCTGTACATATTTTGCAGCATAATTTTTTTAAAACCTGACCCCACTGAAATGAACAGTGACTTTGCCAGTGGCTTCAGGAAAGCTGAAGTTCACTATATCAAACATTTTGGAGTAAACCCTACAGAGTCCTCCCTAATGTGCTTTCCTTTAGTTAGACCCAAGCATTTCTACAGGTCTCCACTGACTTCCACCTGAAGGATTAGAGGCCTACCCAAACAAAACTGATGATTGACTTAATTGGCTGTTATGCTAATCAGGTATGACAGATAGAAGGGCTTTTCCACCACTCAGTGATGATCTGGATCACAGTGATACTTTTGTTGTTGTGAGTTTAACCCTTAACACGTTGCAGATGTTGCCTGTGGTCAATATGAAACCAGCATCATCATTGACACAGGTGGAGCCTGTAGAGACAGGGACAACAGCAGCACCAAGTCATGCTGGGCAGGAAAGATGGAAATCTTAATGTGGTTTCTGAATGATGGGAGCCAAGAACAGCTTAAAGAAGCCTTACAGTGATGGCTGATGTTTACAAATATTTATGTACAGTTTTTGTTTGCCTTAGTTTGTAGTGGTGTGCTGTTCAGCAGCAGCAGGAAAAGATGTCACGGAAGTATAGTTTGATAAATTAAACTACATGCTGAAGATATCTACATAGTTACAGACAAAAAAAAAAAGGCATTTTGGGGGACGTGCTTCACAACAGATCTAATTCACATTTTGCAGCTCTGGGAAGGCACTGAAGTGCCTAAGAACAGAGTGCCATTTACATGCTCCTAGGTATCATGCCTGGCCGCCAGATGCTCTTCCATAAGGCCACAGGTCTCCTGTAGGTCCTATGTCATACCGGGTAGTCCTGGATGGATGGCTCAGACTCTGTAGCATCTTTAATGATGATACTCTATCACAGCCAATGAAAACATAGTGCCTCCTATAACCCACTCCTGAAATCTCAGGTGGAGCCCCCAGATTCTACTGAATATGAACCAAGATTTATATAGTGCTACAAGCTATGCTGATGGTGAATAAACTGTTCAGTTTGGCAAATCAAGGTAAGATCTTCTCTAGCCTGATTGGTTCAAGGGGACGGCAGAGTACTGCCCACAGAGTGGGGTGGCATGCACTCTACAGCTGGGGTGAAGCAATTTTAAATGCTTTATGGACTTTAAGGATTAAGTCCCAAGGACAATCTCTTGTTTTAAGTAACTGGGGTACTACATGATACATGGATGATTTTTATGGCTTCTGCAGAGGGTTGTGACCTTGTTTTATTTGTGTAGATTAATATGTCATGGATTATTAATGAGTTACTTTCTCCTTCTAATGGGCAGTATTCATCTTCTACAAGTTCCTTAAGGTCCTCAGTTTTTGGCTGTGGAGTGCACATGAGCACTTGGCTCAAGTTTGTGGATGTCAGAAGTTTAATATTTAAACCACAGTGGAAGTCCAGTAGGCAGTTTCTGCTAAATTATTTCTGTTTAATCTAGGTTTTGAAATCAGCAGGAGAAAATTTCTGCTAGCTCTTTTCTTATTTTGGCTGGCCAGTTTTAATTTTCAATAAGCAAAATCTGTAACAAAGACACAATAAGGATTCTTATGAAACTACTATGAAAAATTAGTAATAAAAGTGAAGAATAGTCATTATCATTTCTTATCCTTGCCCCCATATTATTTTTCCTTTTCAAATAGTTTATTGATTCACTGACTTCATAGCAGGTCCACATAAGCAAAGCACAGAGGACAGGAACAAGATTATTGCATTAATGAGAGCTGTACAGACATCAGAAACTTAGTACAATTAAAAAGATGAGAGAGTGACAAAAGAAAATTAAATTATTGATCAGATATGTCTAAGAGACTGGTGGGCCTTATAACACACAGAACTAAACCCAGAATATACGTAGGAGGCAAAGTAAATATATAAAGTATATTTAATCACAGATGCAATTATTTCCTCCTCATCCCAGCAAAAACATGTTTAACCTTCAGGGGTTACTTTGCAAGGCCACGCTGGCTAGAAGTCCATGGCTAGAGATGCATCCTTGAAATGAGTTGCTGTGATCATTGTATAAGTCAGTGATACAAAGGACAGACAGAGGAGCAGAATTTTATTTGTTAGTATAACCTGGAGCAACCACAGTGACCATTATCCTTATCTGAGCATCTCGCAGCAACTCACAATGCTGACAGAGGCTGGAAAAAAGATTTGTGTGTTTGAAAGTTTTGCTGGTTTTTCTAAGTCTATTGGATAGACTAATAAAAGACAACCTCTCTAGCCACAAATCTTGCTTCACTTCTATTTTCATTCTTCAGGACTAGAACATCATTGCCAGTGTTGAGCAGGGGAGACTGGTGTTCATGTTTAAGTGGGGAGTTTTCCTTTATCAAGAATCATCAGTACAAAATGATCCCACAAGCCAAATAAGTGGATTGTAACACAGGAAATATTAGCTAGTGTCCATTTTATAATTTTTTTATTATAAAAAAGGATAATTTTAAAGATTATTTTAACAGTGAGCAAGCTACTGTGGACCTGAGTGTTGCCAAAGATCCAAAAGAAGCAGAAACTAACTCCAGATGTGACTCCCAGTCCATCAGAACATTCCTATTTCTAATTATCAGTCTCCCAGTGCTTAATGAGTAGTCCCTGATCTGAATGAGGTGAGACCAGTGAGGAGGAATTACTGAGTCTCAAATGACTTATTTATTACCACATCAAGCTCACTCCTGAAGCTTCCAGGCATTCTTAAAACATATGCCAGAGGACACGTCGTGCCAGCTGGCAGCTCCACTGTTAGTCACTGCTTTTCAATGCTTGCAATTGACATTTTGTCCCAGATCCAGAATCTAAACCATAGTTTTCTCTGCTGGCTCAACTGAAGCTTCAAGCCATATAAAAACTTCTTGGTATTGGCACACAGACACATGGTACCATATACAAAATGATTCCAAAGTACATCCAGGTCTTAGACTGATCGCTTTGGTTTCTGCTGCTGACATAATACATGCAGCAGGAGGCCTTCTACCTTCTGTTAGCTCTCCAAAATGAGAATTCAAGATCACAGAGGTTACAGCAAGCCTTTTGGATTTCACTCAGTTGTGCACTGTTTCAGAACACAAAAGGAAGAGAATTCACAAGGTGATGTTGTCCACGTGCTCACTCCCCAGCTATGTCCTGGTAAAATCTGGTTTATGCAAAGGAAAATAAAAGTGTTGTGCCAAGGTAAAAAAATTTCCACATTAAAGGAAAAAAAAAAGGGATAAAGTAGTTCTCCCTGGAATGGCATATTGAGAGTAAAACTCAATAACGAACCTGAAGGTTTTGAACTGTCAGAAGTAGTTTGGGGGTAGAAGGTAGAGATAATTGGGCTATGCTGCAGAACCATACTATACATAAGCACATTAGGTGGTGCACTATCACATTGCTGTGTTTTTTAATACTAAATTTACAGGCTAATGTTTCCCTCTGTAATTTTCTTAAACTCCCCAGAGACCTTGAATTTTTTATTTTTTATACTTATTTAGTTTAATCAAAATACTCATTTCACAACCTCCAAAACACGCAGAGCTCTGGTCCTACAGGGCCTTGGAAAGCAGAGTGCAGCACAGTCACTAATCCTCCTAGTGACAGTCAGCATTCAATATTCAACTACTGTAATTAATAAAACTGTGCTGTTGCTATTTTTCACTAATAGAGGATTTCCAAAAGCAAATTGCAGCAATAAATTACATCATTACAGCCTATATTATTGTTCTGTGCAGTAACAAATCTTGCAGAAAGACAATCAGCTTTGCTAGAGAAAAAAATACAGAGGACAAATCAGATGACTAGGACCTGATTAAAATTAATGGCAGTGTTAGTTTTGTTTCCATTTGCTTGCTGAAATTCCTCTCTCAGCAGAGGGCTGCCTTGCTGATGCTCATGCTGTGGTGCTGGTGCTTTAAATATTAGGCATGATTTGTTTCTGGGGGAAAACCAGTCCTGATAGTCTCACTGTCTGTGCCCACCTACACTGCCAGGCCCTGCAGTTTAACTATGATCTAAAGCACACGCCACAGCAATAGGGCCACGGCCACAGTGTAGAAGTTTTGGTCTGTTAATTAATTTAGCATATGTGCATCAATCTGCAGAGCTCAGGGACTGCAGCAAGACCTTTGCATACAGCCCCTCCAGCTTAGCAAAGCAGGTTTTGTTAGTGGTCCAGGCTTTGGTGCAGCCTTGGTGCCCTTTTGATAGTGGGAATATGAGCAGATCAAACCCCATCACCATGGCTGCTCCCTGTGTCTTTATAGCAGCTGCTGCCCAGGCAAAGAGAAAGAGCCAGCAGCACAGTGCTAGCTTCCTCCCAGGACCCTCCTGAACCCTGTCCCATGTTGTAGTGTCTCATCTCCCTCAAGCACAATGACTGACTTTCAAGTATAGATTCCTAATGAATTTCCATGACAAACATCCCCAGTGATGAGGGTCTGCTGAATAATGAACTGTAAACAAAGCAGGGTGAGGCAAACATGCAACTAATAGCAAAACAAAGGTGAAAAGTTGCTGGGATTTTTAATGCTTGGGGTAGCTCATTAAAGCACTGAGGTTTATGAAAGTCCTGGTGACTTTTTTTTCTTCCCCATGGTCACTCATTATCTTCCATCAAACTAAAGCATTTCCTCGTTGTCTAGATAGTCTCACTGTCCAAGCTGGAGCACCTCAGGACCTCATTAATTGGAGTTCAGCTTAAACAATTCATAAATCTGCTAGGTGAATGTTTCACCAGATTGTGAAGAATGAGGTATTCCCCAGAAGTACTGAAACTCTCTTTATAGATCAAAATCATCATTAAAAGCTGCCAATTAAGAGAAATTGTTCCTGGTTTGGGGTATGGGTCCCAGCTAAGCCACTTAATGCTCAAGCTGGCTGAGCAACTATTGTGTTTGCAAACATTCCTGGTCTGCTCTGGCAGACACCATGCAGTCTGTCATCTCCCAAGTGACAGCATGAGCAGGTGGAGACCATTGACTCTCTGGAGTAAACCACAAATGTTCATTGTCTGGAGTAAGTTCGGGCAGTGCCTGGACTTACTTATCAGTTAAGACAACTGATTGTTAGCTAAAGCTAATGAGAGAGCACTAGTTTAGATGAAAACTAGTGCATTAACTTCCACAGGAGAGGGCATAGTCTAGCAATGAGACTGCTGAGTTCAATTCTCTTTCCATCTCTGCCAGCACCTCATCAACAGTTGTTCAATGTTCTTCCACCTCCCTTCACCTATCTTTCAAATTCTTTGCAGCAGAAATGCAACGCTGCAGGAGACTTGGAATCAAGGATATCAATTGCCTCCCATTGCTGGCCATGGGTGAACTCTGGTCAAAGTCTGAGCTGCTCAATGCATGCTACAGTCTTACAAATTAGTAACTTCCCAGCCTTTAAGTTCTAGTTCTGTTTCAGCCACAAACTTCTGCAGAATATCAGCCTCTGAAACTGGTCTGCTCCTGCTGAGAAGCTCTTCTCTGCCCTGCTCCACCTGATCTGGCAGGGAAGGCAGCACGGGAGGGCACACAGGGTGAACACAGTCCTTAGCAGCTACAGCATAAAAACACAGCCCTGGCACGTCCTTCAGAAGCACTGTCAGCTGTGGCCAGAGCTCCCTTTCCACTGCCTCATTATTATGGCTCTGCATGGTCCCTGCTCATGTGTGTGGCAGCTGTGAAATTGCCTTTGTGGCTACATTAAACATTCAGAATTTTAATCAGCTGTCATTTCAAGTATAAGCAGTTATTTAAGATGTCTTTTTCTGATGGAGCAGTATCACAAATCTGAACCAATACTTAAAGCAGTCCCAAAATCCTGCACAATAACTCACAAGAACAAAACATTCTCCAGACTTCTCATGGTACACGATGCAACACATGAACCAACACCAGAATTATCTGCAGCAGAATAGCACAACCTGACTCAGGGTAACTTGCAATGCTGAGAACAGTGTAGAAGCTCCTGGCTATCTCCATGCAGCCCTGCCCTGTGCAGTGCTGTCAGAAAGAAGAGCCCAGGACAGGACTCTTCTGACAGGTCAAGTGATCAGCATCAACCATGGGCTGTCTGGGGGACCTTGAATCCCTGTGCCTGCTATGCTAGGACAAAAGTGTGATCCTATGTCATTCTCCACTGTCTCACCTTTTCTAGTCATGGAGCTCAGTTTCATCCAACCTTGAACAACACCTTGACTTTCATCAGGCTGGCTTGTAGGCTGAGAATTTTCTAGAGGACATTAAGTGCTGTGAGACACTCCTCTTCAACGGGAGCATTTAGGTATTACCACAACACCAAGCATCCAATAATTGAGTCTCTGGCTGTCTCACTATACATTCTCATTGTTCTGGAAATTTTTGTTTGGTTCGCAGGATTTCTCTCCTGTCGAGGCTGAGAAGTTTATATATGAAGCTTCATATTAATATCTCTCTACTTTAGGCAGGCAAATAAACAAAGAAAACCCAAATCTCTCTATATGGCAGAGATCTTAAAAAATCTGGAAGCTAGCTGACCTCATCTCTCCTCAGCATTTTAAAAAACTGAAAGTAATCCATTCAATAGTGTTGTCAGATATGAGGGATGCTGGGAGAGGAAATTATACATACTGTTGGGCTGCACAGAAAATGACATACAACTCGATCCAAAGGAAAAATTAATTCCAGCCAGCTGAGATAGCCTTATTGATCCATTCTCATTTCCTGCAAAAGGCAGGACTGAATGTGACTGTAGGAAAGAAAAGGAAAACAGAAGCTAGAGGCAAAAGTGCAGGGCTTGTAGAAAGGATGGTTAGGAGTTAAAAAGGCAGGGTTAAATGGAGCCATTTTGAATTCTTTATGTAGTCTGCATCTTCTGACCAATTTAAGATCAATGAACATCAGTTCATCCCTTTTTTTCCTTTTGTTTCCTGATGGGCAGACAACAAAAAAAGCCAATGCTGAACAGATAAGATTAATTGATATGCATTGCTAGTCACAGCTCAACACACTATGTGACATGGCCAATTTACAAGGAGGTGTGCAGGCTCCTGACTTCAGCTGGTATAAATAGAGAGCAATGACAGAAACTTTAGTGAAATGATATCCCCCATGAAGCTAAAGGAAGGAATGCTATCCTCATTTAAACCATGGTAACCTGCCATGAGGGAGGTTATAGGCATATAAGTGATCTCAGTTACTGCTTCTCCCTGAACATCAGATTTTAACTCTGGTCTTCCACACAGAGCACCCACTTTTGTAACTGCACTCTAAAAACTCCCATTTAGGGCTCCACAGTTGATTTAAGTTGTCCCAGTTAATATCACTAATTGTAATAGGATAGTTTTCCATCAAATACATTTCCTTCCACTCACAGTGCTTATTCAATGTGATTCATAATTAAATTATCTGAGACAATACCTGTCAGCTGAGAAGTTTCATCTGTAGATTATCTGCTTGTTTGTTTGTGATATGCAAATCAGGAAATGGATGTTTTGAAATAGCCTCAGACTTTTATCTGCTGGAGAGCTCCTCAGTGCCTGTTGCCCTCCTCACCCTCGCTTCATTCAAGACTGAAAGATTAACAGGAGTGAGAATTCTGCACTTCTCTGACCTTGAAGAAGATAGAGCTTTCTGCTGTGATGTCACAGACTGTGAAGGGATGAAAACTCTTTATTGAGGTCCATATTTTAAAATGTTGTTACAGGGACTTCATTACAATGAAACACCTAAAAAAAATTTTACCTTAGGGAGTGTCATACATAGGCATGTATATAAAACAAACAAACACTGTTTTGGGAGTGAAACTTTCTATCGTCTGTGTTTTAATGGTGAGTACATTAGCAAGCACACATAAAAATGTCAAAACCAATTTTTTGGCAGAGTCACAGCTCTGCATCTTAGAAGTACATTCCCTTACTTCTGCAGCAGAACTGTCAATATATTGAAAAACTTACCACTGAGCAAAAAGTAGGTGTGGAACTGCACTGCCTAATGAGAAGCTGAGGAGAATCTCAGCTACCTATGACTGCTGCCTTTGCCAGAGTACTCTATGTAAAACCCTGCACATGGACTCACCAGCAGCTCACAGGATGCTGTTACACATGGAATAGATGCAGTTTACATCAGTAGACAAATAGAGACAGATTATATCTTTTATCAGACCCCTGATACAGCTGGGGAGAAAAGACAAACTTCTGAGCACAAGCTGCTGAGCAAAACAGCAGCAGCAACCTCCAAGAAATGCCTGACAGCTGTTGCAACTGTAGTTTGCTTGTAAGCAGTTATCAGTGGATTACAGAACCTCCTCAGTGGAGCCTGGAAGATCCACTGGAAATTTAGCATTAGTGTCATTTTAAAGAGGAAAACTGTGTGGATGAGCAAGTTGCATGGCTTCCCATGGTGACAAATGGGTTTGGGAGTAAATTCAGACTAGAAGTCAGAATAGACTCCTGACATTTGGTTTAGGCTTCAGCCCTTTAAATATCTGGATTTTATGCAAGTCAGTTAGAGATAAGCTAATTTAGAGGGATTTTATCATGCTGTTGAAGGACTACAACTTAAGTTCCACGTACAGGGATCCAGATGGTCTTACATAAATATTAAACCCTTGATTTCCCATCTTCTTCCCATGACAGAGTTCTCCTTTAATTCTTAATACCAGTAATAATACTCCTTTGATACAAGTGCCTTACTGGTATCAAACAATCAACTTCTGCACAGGTTTTCTACCTTTTTCTATCCCAATGCAAAATTAAATAATATTAAAAATAAGTACTATCCATTTAAAGCATGAAAAGAAATCTCTTTCTAAATTTCCTAAAACAAAGAAGTCTCACACTGAACACAAACAGGCAGACTTCTTCAGTGGGACCTGTGTGTGTGCACATGCTACAAATGGGAACAATTCTGGGTTTGATTTTTAATCTAGTCAAATGGCAAAATCAATATAAATAGCTGCGTTTGCTCATGACAGGATAGAAATTTGAGGAAAATGTGGGAAGTAAGTTAAGCAACCTTGCACACCTTAACTGGCAAGTTCTGAGGTTACTTGTGATTAATTGAGGAGGCTTTCAAGAGCAGCTTAGCAGATAATTAATTAAGCTCCTATGAAAGCACTTTTCTAATTGATCTTGTAACAAGTAACATGAAATAAAAAATGCCAGAATAGGGCACAACTCTGACAGTAGATTTTCTCTACTGAAGGATGAAGTCTTTGGGGTCGATTTTTCCTGTCAGCAGACAGTGGGATGTATTTTCTGTTTTGCTTTAAGAAAACTTTTTGTTTTCTTATTTAACTCTGCTACTTGATCAATTTTACAGTCCCCAGTTTCTGTAGGTGTAGAATTATGCAGCTGTTATGATGTGAGTCAAAAGATCTGAAGGAGGGACTGCATGCCTGAAAGAGCATCTATCTTTCTCCATTTGTATCAGATGGTGTAATAAATGACATTACCTCTTTACAAATTTGCCTCAGTTAATTATTGCTATTCAATGATGCAAATATATAAATTCAATCTCTCACTTTGAGCAAGACACAGAATCTCATAGTCTGCATGAAAGATATATTGAGGGGATGGTTGCATCAAGTGCCATACTCAAGAGTCTGGTAGCTAGAGAGTAGGTAAGTCTGACTAGGATCTGTTTTGGATGCATTGCTCCCCACAGTACTTACTTAACTAATATTCTGGTATGTGAGAGAAAGCAACAGAACCAATTAGAATCACATTTTTCCAACTTTTCTGTCTCATTTTTCTCTGTAAATAACTTGAAGGGTGGTGTGTCTTCCAAAATTACTCAGATTGATTAAATTCTGAGCTCACGAAAAAAATATCTTAATTCACATTTATATCTCATTTTTTTTCTTGGAAAATATTTTTACACTTGCTCTTAGCTTTACTATCTCTTGCTCCTTTTCTTTCACTGTATGTCCGCTGCAGCAGCTTCCTGTGTTGCTGTCTCTTACCTGTATATGCTATGTAGTGCCCTAGTTAGGCACCCAGAATATGGATCCTACTAAAACCCTCTCTTTTGACTGTATGAGGATTTTCTATTGATTTTTCAGCAGCTGTATTTTACCACTTGCTCTTTTAAAATCACATGTTCAATTCTTATTGACAAAGTCAATTCTTTAATCTTTCATTGCAAAATACTGCAGCAAAAATTGCACTAACCTTCTGAAGACCCACTTGTGTTTCATTTTACTGCTCTTCTGTAATGTAATCGGGCATAGGGCAATAAAAGATACATGATCTTTCTTGTTTCATAAGTTCGGAATGGTTCACATGAGACATGCTTTACTCCATGAGTCAAAGACAATCTTTGTGTTACACCCAAACCAAGCAGAAGTTTGGTGCTTTCATCCACAAAGGACTGACCAGGGTGCCCATCAGGCCAATGGCACAGACCCACTCAGATCCAAATCTGGTATAGTCTCTGTGGGCAGCTCCTTCCTTCTCTTTTTTTGGTCACCTTTAAAAATTCTCAATGACTGATCTTACTTTTGATGTTAGCAGCTTTGCTATGGGAACACTTCACGCTTAAATCAACAAAATCTACTTTACCCTCTAGAGGATTATGAAACATTTGCTGATAAACATTGAGATCTAATTTCTGTGCACAATAATGTGCTCTTGCCTTACAGTATGTAGCTGAGATAAAGAGCACAGTCTGACTTCTTAGCAGACACAGTATCACCCTCTCTCTTTTCAGTGTGACTCTTGTTTCTGAACAGGGGAACTGCCAGGTAATCAGCTCAGCTAGAGATTAATGCCTAAATGAAGAAAGGACCCTGGCTGGATATGCAGTGTTAGCTAACAGAAACCTCTGAAAATTCCCTTTATCTACTAATATCCTGCTGGCAAAGCCAATTTTTCACTGGTATCCCATTCGACTGGGTTCCGTTAACACAGTATATTTTGGCTCCAGCCAAGTGTTATCACAAGGTACAGAAATGAGATAAACCCAAGAAAGCTTTGCAAAGAAAAAGGTTCAATGTTTTCATTGTTTGCATCCTTTGCACAACCCAGAGTGCCTAATGGCACGTCTGTGGGAATAAAGAATCTCACCTTACATGATTCATAAAATGCTAAATTCATTCATTTAGACCTCCTGTTCTTAAGGGAACCCTTGTAGGTTGATGAATTTTAATTTCGAATAGATGCAAGTCTGTAAGTATCTCTTGGACCTTCTATGCAAGTGCAAAGGCATTAGACTCCAATATGATATAATAAAAAAAAAAAATCCTTATTCTCTCAGATAGGGCATACAGAGAAGCAGATGGTGAATTCCTTCAAGAAATGAAGAGGAAGCTGTTAAGTCTGCCAGTAGACAGATGTCCACCATTTAGTACTAGAAGGCATCTATCTCAAAATCTGACCACAAAAGCCTTCCTTATGCACAGCCTCAAGTCTTCAGATGACAGTTGCTCAAATAGGTATTCCCTGTTCAACTCCACAGGTAATGAGGACAATTATTTCCCTCCCAGAGCTAGAATGCAGCACAGATTTTCTGCTGACTTAACAGACTTTGCATCAGGAAATTGCTGGTCATGACCTCATTTGATAAGAGCAGCAGTTTTACTCTTCAAAGGGGAAGAATATATTGAAGACTAGGACTTCCAGGAAATAATACTTATCTAATTATCTGCTGCCAACCACTGAACACTGTTCAAAGAAAAGACTGACAGAATTTCACCACCAAGATTATGCACAGGAGAGGCAAAATTCACAAGTGGGATGGGTAAGTCTAACTCTTCTTCCACATCCTGTATTCTAGACTAATGGTAGCACGTGCAGTTCCTCTATTAATTGACACTTGATCCTGTTCTACATAGCTGGCAGCTCTGTGCTTCTCCCTTTCCTGAGGCTCAGCAGGACTTTCAAAATGAGTGCCCAGGGCCTACTTTACCTGTGAGCATGGCCAAAGTTCTCAGCATGTGCCTAAATCCCACAGAAAATAAAATGCCTGCCTAAAACAAGTGCACCTGAGATGCTGAGGACTCCAGTGGAATTTCTTGTTTGCCTGAATCAGAGCAGGAATTCTGAGGTTGCTCACTCGCAGGAGGAAGCCCCAACTGCTAAGTCTCATTGCTCCCACTGTCCCAGCCTTGCTTTGCCAAAGTAACTGCATCTTCACCAGGCCAAAGGAAGAAAGGAGACAGGTCTCCACATCTGTGAGTCTTGTAAGCACAGGCAATGGCTATGGGTCCGTGGCAAGGCAGGCAGCCCACAACTGGTGCTACAGCACTGAGAAGAACCAACAGATTTTAACCCAAGGAATCTTTCCACATGAAGGTTTATACTTAATTTTTCTTAAATAAATTATTGTGGCTATTCTTGTTTTCTGTTTCTTCCTTGAAACTACAGGTCCTTACAACATTCAGGAAACAGCCAGCGACATCAGCATTTACCAGGCAACTTAGGCTTTGGCAGAAGGTGCTCAAGGGCCTCTGAAGCTGCTCTACAGCTTCCAAGTTCAAGCTGTGTAATGGCAATTAGAAATGGGCAGGTAAATCTACTTGGCTTTGTGTTGCCAGCTGGTAGCCTGGAAGGAACCAGACATAACAGAAATTCAGGATTTAAAGTCTGAGAGAAATTTTTAAAGTGTCAGCATCCCTTTCCACTGTACTAACTTTATAGGAATTGAGATTGTGAAGTGTACAGCTGATTAAATGAGGACATGATTCTAGCAAGGATTCAGCTATAAAACAAGGAGGTAGGGCAGACAGCATCCCTTTGCAAGTCCATCTGCACATGTTTTCTCAGACCACGTACAGCTCGGATGGAGCAACATGCTGAAACAGTTTCTTACCATCGCCAATGGAACAATTCCAACAAGATCCTTCTGGCAGATGAAGATTTCAGACAAGGTTATGTCTGTTGTCCCCCTCCGAGGGTATTCCACCTGCCAGGTGATGGGCTGCGTTCCAGAAAGGCTGCTGAAACTGGCTATTTCAAAGTTCATCTGCACGACCTCATTGAATAAACTGTTACTTCTGAAAAGAGGAAAACAGGGAAAGGGAAAAGCTATTACTTTTGCTGAAGAAGGCAAATGAAGTGAATCATATTAGCTACTTGAGAATGCAGCTATTTATATGCAGATACAACACAAGGCCTTTTCCAATCTACAGCTTCTTCAGAGCATACAAACTGGAGTTATTCAAAATGGGCCTGCTGCTCTTCCTATGAACACTATGGGGAGGGATAAAATCCAGGATATTGTATCTGATGACAGCAAAATGTACTTATTCCATTACATATTGTTTATGGTTTTGCAAGTATACTCAATCCTACTGCAAGATGGACTTGACCCTGATGGACAAAGTTATGTGCAGTGTGGCTCATGAAGACTGAAGAGCCCAGAATTTGTGCAGCCAAAATGAAAAACAAGATTCGTTGTAGATGTCCATCAAAATCACATCAAACCTTAGCAATGACAGAGTATAACTGAAGTTTATACATTTGCATCAAAGATGTTAAAAAAAATAACATGATTAAATGGCAATATGACAAGATTAGTCTAAACTCAGAAGCAGGCTTTGGAAATTAAAAACCCGTGTAGCTGAGACCACATAGAAAGAACAAAGCTATGGCAGGTGAAATACACTATAAAGTCAGGGGGTATAAGATGATTTGAATAACAAATATGAAAAGGCATGCTGAAATTATTTCCTTCACATTAAATTTCTTTAAGTACCTCAGAAATAAAAAGAATATATGAAAAGAAATTTGCCAGACTATCTGCTAGTTTAATTAAAAGAAGCAGTACAAATTATTTGCATCCAAAATTATATATTAACTTTTCTGGAACTTTCCAAATGTCTTTCCACAGTGCAGAGTCTTAATATTTCACAGAATATTACTTCACCTAACCTTACACTGTAGTAATTTTAAAATGAAGAGACAGACAGGCATCTTCCTAGCTTCAGTAACCCAATCCCAGCTTCATCACACCTCTGCATGCATTCATCACATAACAGATCCATTTTCTCCTCTTTTTTTTATGTACAATACACGAAGGCCCATTTCTGAGAAAATCCATCAAGAACTGATCATGTACAAAGCACTTAGATTCTCGTGTGCTAGACTTTCTTTTTTACTTCTGAACAGAAATCACTATTTTTTATTATTTAAGACATATTCTGTGCTTTACTTTGCATGATTACTTTGAAAGCAAATGCGTTCCCATAATGATTATTATTTTGATTATGGGTTTTCATTTGGATGGCTTGCTCTGAAAAGTCTTCACACTGACTAATTTATGTCCTTGCTGTTTTCTTGCTGTGTCAAAAGTGAGGCATCGTAAGACTTCTGCAATAGTGGTGTACTTCCCCCATGCATTTAGAGAGTGATTTTGTGTAGCAATGTGGTAGATGGATGGGTTTAGCAATTCATAACTCAAGACTAGCCTATTCCCATTTGAAGAGTTCCTACTAAATAAATCTTAGAGCTTGTAAATAGAAGGCAACTGCGATAACTGTAGTTTACACACTTCTGGGACATCTCCAAATGAATACACACCGGAGTGAACTTTGCAATTTATTTGAAAGTATGATTATATGCAAAGATACCTGAATCACCTGAGCTACAGCATTCATTTAGCTGTTAAAGGCACCATTATGCCTCAGATTAATGACACCTGAAATGCCATTATTTTTACCATTTCTAGATCTGATGCTTAGTAACTGACAGAGAAAAAGTTTTTACATGTGATTGACTATCTCAGTGCTTCCACTTACGCTAAATAGAGAATAAATTTTTGCACACATCAAAGCTGTTCCAAGACATAATACATGTCAGGAGAGCTTTCCTGATCAAGGAGCCTACCCTTCCCTAAATAGCCTCTAAGCAGATGTGAAATGTGCAGCTTTCCAGCAAAAGCCCCACAACTCTACTGGTAGGATCAGAGAGCTCTAGGTGGGGAGCTGCAGGGGGGAAGGAGCTCCTGTCCAGCCAGCCCACTGACTCCTCATGCGTTGGCTTAGCTGAGGGCTCACCACTTCCTTCTTGCTCCCAGCTCTCATCTCACAACACCGAATTTTCCCTGGCCCTTCAGACAATTTGTAAGAGTTGCCTGGCGTTGTGCTTATGAGCTGCCCAGACTGTTTACCTGCAGCACACTCTCCAGCTACCCAGGGGAAATACCCAGAAAGAAGTCTTTGGGCATCCTGTTTCTATGCAGCATTTCCCAGCACACTGAATTGCAGTGGGGACCATGGCCTGCTGTATCTGGCCATGTTTAGGTATCCACACAAACTTGGAAGGATGTCCTATGATTGCAAACAGGCAGTATGAGGTGACCACATCTTTTCTACATGATTCTTGAGATGACCTGCAGCATGAACCTTACTTGAGGCTGGCTAAGTTAGCATGCAGGCATGCAGACACATCTGGGAAGCTCCCCACAGATCATGTTGCAGGCAGGGTCAGGCACTAGTCAGCTCCCAGTGTAGAGAGAGAAGACTGGGACAGGGTAAGGAACTTTGTGCTTTCCCAAATCTCCTGCTAACCACCAGCCTATCATTCTGATATTGCTGAAAATGGGGACCACAGCACTTGTTTCTAAACCCTAAATGATCTTCAGTGTATGCATCTTAAATTTCAACATCATTCTGTACACGAGGTGTATTTTTGATAACTGATGAGCTATTCTGTGAAAGAGATCACTGCTATTATCATTTACAAAGCCACCTCTAAACCACTTGCTTTGTTTGCATTTTCAGTTCTCACCCAGCACGTAGTACTACTCATGGAGTTATTTCAGCCAAGTATCTTCTTGACCCATGGCAAGGATAGGCTGCTTCCTCCCAGAGGTATCAAGCTCTACTAGTGGAGAGATACAAAAACGGAACCAAAATTCTACAGAATTCTGTAAAACATTGCTAAAATATTTCTTCTGTAAAATACATGACACAAAAATGTCCAAAACTACTCATAGTATAAGACAAGTGTTTTATTGGCACTTTCTCAGGATGACCTGCATAATTATTTCAACACCTGCAGTTGTGAGTAATGCACCCACCTCCCTCCACAGCAATGAAGCCTTTATACTATGTCACACTATCATCAGTTTCCTCCTTCTCTCTTCATACAGAAGAAACAGAGAGATGATCAACAGCTGGGAAAGCATCCACTTGAAAAAAAAATATGCCTTCAGAGATGTGTAATGGCTGAGAAAAAAACTTCTCATGAAGCACATTTAATGTTCAGAGCTTGTTCACTGACTGAAACAGCAATTCCTTAATATCTAACACTTAGAACTGCTCAGCAGCCGGAACAGCAAGTAATTATAAAACTTTTCTAAAGTACACAGCACGTAGTGGTTACAAATGAAGCTTCATGAAGGCAGGGCTTCTAAGGAATTGCTCTGGGGTGGATATATGAGCCTAATTTGATTGGATTGAGAGCTCCCCTGGGCCAGTTCACTCCTTAGATTTATTTTAATTTATAAATATGCTAATCATTCAGGGCTAGGCTGGACCACATGCTTGCACGAGGGAGTAAGGGCTGCCTTTGATCTGCCACGCAGCCACTCTGGCTCCAGCTCTGGGTCTGAGCACACAGCGTTGTGAGGAGCACTGAACCTGCAGCTACTCCTTTGCTGGAGCAGATGGGCAATGATTAGGTGTTACTTATTGGTTTCAGCAGCTGAGCCAGCAAGTTAGTGATGGGGTTAGTAATTTACTACTGGTGTAGGCTAGCAGTAAATTACTGTCCCTGGAGAATGAGGAGGAGCTGTGTAAATGCTTCTGAGGAGCAGAGTTTTAGAAAAAGAAGGTGGAACAGAAGTATTCTCTTAATGGAAGATAATAAAAAATGCATAAAAGGCAAAACAGAAGTGACGTGGGGAGAAACTATCATGAACTGCAGCAGCTCTTGCCAACTGGACAGACAGAACATACACTTTTGATATCAGCTACTGTTAATTTAACCAGGATTCTTGATTTTAGAATATTTTTGAGTATGATACTAACCATTCCTTTGCAACTACTTATTGACCATTCCAACCTTCAATGCCATGAGAAATATTTATCCTTGGAAGGGGATTTTTCCTATATGGATACCCAGGACTGACTATATCAACAGAGGGGATTTAAACCATGGTGTCACACACAAACAACCCACACGTAAACCCCTGGGTAGACTCACAATGTGGGTAGTACCACAGACACTACAATGCATAACAGATTCTCTGCAGAAGTCTTGTAAGATGTGGAAAGATGTTAAACTTGTCGACAGTGCAGTCTCTGGTGCTGGCCCCATTCAGCTCGGCTGAGGCCAGGAACAGTGAGCCCAGTGCCACAAAGTCTGTCCCGGGGTGCACGGGGAGGAGACAGGCAGATAATCCCCCAGGAAAGCAGTGCAGAGATCTCAGCTGATGTAGGGCCCATAAACAAACGGAAATCTTTGTTCAGTGCCTGGCTTTGGGTGTGGAGCTGAGGTCTCCGATGAGAGATTTTAAAGCGCTGGGTTATTGCTCTGAGTAACAGAGTGGTTTCAGCTCTTAAATGAGTGAATCTTAGGCCTGCTATGGGCTAGATCAATAATTTCGATTTATTACAGTGGCTCTCAAAAGAGAAATTTTAAAAAGCCTAGATTAAAAACATTTTTTAGCCATCCTTTACTCCAACAGATTTTTATTGAAAGTGCCTAGGGATCTGAGAATGCTTCGACCTGCTGAAAATTTAGCAACTCTTTCCCTCTTTAATGCTATCCAGTTTGACAGTGACATCTTAATGCAAGATCAGCACTTACTGAATGACATAAAAATTTGAAAAGGGTACAAACCTCATTATCCCTCAGTTACATTGCACATCTTACTCGTCACTACAATTACTGCACTGAAGTATGTTACTGCCATGGACAAACTCTCATCAAAAGCCAATGGGCAAACGGGACCCGAGAGCAATGTGAACTTCAGCCCACTTAGATGGATGCACCAAAACACTATAATGGGGTCCAGGACATACCTTCTTCTATTCCTACTGTTTTCAATATCTTGTTCCTCCTGCACCTTTTCCTAACTACACTGGATAACTGGACTGTCTGCAATGGACACACCCTAGGGTCAGGATGAATCACAGCAATTTAATGAAAATTAACACAAGACAGAGATGAGAATCTGATCTGGAAAGTGTGACTGATGATGACTTCAAAGATGATCAAATTCATGTGGGCAGCTCTTTACACATCCATGCACTTAGATAGTCAGCACTCAATGCTAATGAAGAGAGGGTCATTAGCAATCCAGATTGCTTTGAATCAGTCACCTATGAGCTAAATGCTGTAATATCCACCAACTGGGACCATGATCCATCCATTTCCCTTCTGAAATCCCTTGAGCCATCCCTTCCCTTTCCTTCACTGATCAAATGGAGTACAAATGTTTAATGTAAGTTTCTTTCAGCAGATCCTTACTAAGAGCTGTCACAAAGTTAATCCCTTTGAAAAAAGGTGGAAAGGACATAGTAATGAAATAAGAATGCCAACTACTGGAGACAAAATGCAGTTTCAATTTCTTATTTTGCATTATTAGCCTAGCTTTCATCTTTAAACCATAAAAATCATCAGAGGAAAAAGGAAAGGATGATCTATTTGGGCAATTAACAGACAGGGAGAACATAATTTCATGGAAAACTACCATATTAACAGTATTATGAAAGCCTTCAAAGGAAAATATCTGAGGTATAACTTAGCAAACTTTTAAGCAACATAACATAACATAGTATACATGTGTATCTTCAAAAGGATGATATAATGCTGTACTTGATTTCTTCATACAGTCCAGATGAGAGTTAGATTAGTTAATAAGGTTTCTTAGCTTTCTTGTCATAAACTCTGATGTAAAACATAGCTTTTTGATTAAGGTATTGGACTGAGACAGGAAATCTCATTTCACTTCCCAGCTCTTCCACAGCATCCTTTAATGACCTCAGGCGAGACATGAAGATACAGATCCTTACAGCTAAAATAAAATCAATAGGAATTACGTGTCATGGAGCTTTAAAAACCCTCTGGTGTCTGTCTGCTACTTTAGGCAGCCAGCTATGGTATCTTTATCATGTTGGTCCCAAGTCCCAGGAGCTTAGCTGGGTTCAACCACATGCCACGTAGGAAAAAGTCAGAAGACCACTCATGGTTCAACCGCTGCATTATGCTGAGAACTCCCATTTCCAAGGGAAATTCTTACCTGACAAAATAGGCACTGTCTGGGTGGCATGAGGTAGAGAGAGCCTGGGGTGGATCCTTCTGTGTCTTTACTTCCTAGCTGAATAAGGTAAACAATAATTTTTTCTTCTAGTCTCAACTGAAATAAACGAGGAGTATGTGGTGTGTATCTGACTTCTCAGTACAAGCCTTGCCCACAGATGCCAACCTCAGTGATGTTAACTGCTGTCCTAGAACACACAGCAAAAGGCATCTTGCTAATTAGAGAACAGAAAAACAGAAATGCTCCTCACTTGGACAGGCAGAAACCTGAATGAGACAGTCCCTGAAGGAGACAGACCTGACTGGTGATCACAATAACTCACCAATTTCTTCATTCTGTGCAGAGCATTTTTTTAGAGTCACTAATCACCAATAAATGCTGCAGTCAAGATAGCAGGCTCATTAGTCTTCTCTGATACTACATCACATCCAGGAACAAGGTAGATGAGATTGATTTTTCCCTTTTCCCAAAGGAAGCAGGCATGAGACCCTCTGCCTCAGACTAGTGCCATCACATAAAGGCTACGTGCACACCCCAGTTCTGAGCCAACATCAACTCCCACCTTTATTTCACTTTCCATCCAGTTTGCACAAGATACCAGCCTGCTAATGTCTTCATTAGAATTTCAGATAACAAAATACATAGGCAGATTGGTCAAGAAATAAGCTTTCACAGTGATTCATCATCTCCTCCTGCCTCCGAGAAGGACATTTTCTACTTAGTATTCATTCAGCACTGGAATCTCTCCAGCGTCACTGGGAGTAAGCAGTATTTTCCTCTTCTGGAGACAGCAAATGTGCAGGCACTGAAAATCTTCCAAGGGACATCGCTGGGAAGGAGACCGTGAGCAAAGAGTTTCAAATAGAGAAAGGAGGTCACAATCATTCTGATCACCACTATTAGATTATAGGGCTCTTTCAGCCTGCTAAAAGCAGCAGGATGAGATCAAACACACAAAACCAAACCTTATCATTCACTTCTAATTGCTTACTTTAATAGTTTGGGAGCAGCCAGCGAAATGTACTCGGAGACAAGAGAACACCTTTGGAAAAGCAGCCTGCACAGCAGCTTTTCTGGTCACAAATACCTCAGTTGCATGTTTTATTCCATCTATAAGCAACAGTACCCCTGGAGTTGATATGGAACAAGGTGCTCCATTTACTAAAGCCACTGGTGAGTTGGCCAGACCCAGCATCCTCCTCCTGCCTCTGCTCGTGTCTGTCCTTCATGCCAAGCCCTGCTTGCAGAAACTGCAATGTAGCATGACTCAAAAGACAGGTCTCCAGCTTCTTCAGCATGCACTCCCAGGTGCCAAACTGGTATTCTCGGGCGGATATTAAAAAAATCGAGGTACACACAATCAGCAATGAGATTTGGGAACTATGATCAAAATGGCACAGAGATGTAGAAGGGTCTAGGTACTGGACTAGCTCCAAAGAAGCCACCCCTTCCAGAGGAGATGTGTCAACTGCTGTTGACATGACCAGCTGATTTCTGTAATAACTGGTTACTAATACTGGCCTGTGCCAGACACTCCTGGTCTGTTATGCCCCCAGATGACACACTGCTCAAAGAAGGGGATGCAGCCCAAGTGCTGATTGCCATGCACAGCACCCCTGCAGGAACTGCTCCGGGGGCTGTCAGTGCATCAGCACTGTTTTGAAACAAACTGGAGATGAAGCTGCACTATGAATCAGGGGGCAAGACAAATCACATTCATATGTGACTGTGCATGCAAATCAGACGTGTGACAGGCACACCAAATTTACAAGTCAGGTGTCCTCAGATTTCAGTTCCTGTACTTTGTACTGTGGTGTTTTGGGTTTTTTTTAAATGCTTTGCAGCAAATCTGCTTTTGGGCTATGCTTGAAACTCCAAAAATATTTGTGCATAAGATCCTGGCATTCCTTTTCAACAGTGTAGCTGCACTTGCCTACTGGAAAAACACACAGAAGTTAACCACTTATCAGGCATGTAAAGTTCATAAAAAATCTCCATTTTATGATGACTGTTGTGGTGAAACAATGAAGAAAATAATTCAAAGGTGAACTAAAGTAGTTTTTCTAACTTGCTGGCTGTGAACAAAGTTCATGGGGCAATGAAAGACAAGCTTGTGGGTGACAGCCCCATGCTCTCCCCTACATTCCATTTGGGCAACAGCAGCTTTTCAAGTTCAAGTGCACAAAGAAGGTAAAGGGATTTTTCAGATCAAAAGCGATGATCAGCAACTGGTTCATGCAGGAGACCTGCAATTTAGCTGGAGAGCTTTTCTAGGTGTCTGTGCAGCTGCCTGAATAGAGAGTAAGAGATCTTGAAATGAGCTGCATCCTTTGAGAAATAAACTCAACGGCTGCAATTCCATCACAGAGCAAACTCAGTTTGTGTGCAGTCCCCTGGACTAGAAGCTGCAGGGAATTGAATAATACTGTGTACAATCTAGCGCTAGAGCATATCAGCCTGGGGAAGGTGGAGAAGTAGCTTTATTTCTAGAAAGTCAATATATTTTGCAAGCTTCACTAAGGATCATTCTGCATCAGGAATATATTCCTTTTCCCCAGTCTTGGGTCATATCTTCTGCCTCAGACCATATTATTTCCCTTCTTAGTATTTGTAGACTACATGATACACTCTTTTAATCCTAGTCTTCTCTTGTAAATTTAATGTTGTATGCTTCTCACATGGTCTTTACTATGCTAAAGTAAAATACAATTAGGGTAAAGCAGAAACCAAAACTGGCCTAAGGAAAAGACAATCTCAACAGTAACAGCAGGATAAATATTGAGCTCAGCTAAAACTCCATTTAAATGGGAATGACACAGGTGAAAATGGACAGGAGAGCAGAGTCAGGTGCTGTGGTCTATTCTGGATCTGACTGTTTGCAAGTATACTTACACTGTGGGACACTGTCCTGGATAACTGTGAAGACTGGCCCACTCTAAACACACATGTCCCAAAGTTATCATCACCATTCTGAGCAATAATGTTTTGTTCTCTCACAATCTCTGTAAACTGCAACTATGCAGCATGATCTGGCAAGGTTAAACTTGCAAAGGAACATTTTACCATTTCTTGGATAGCTTTGCTGCAGTGCCTTGAGAGTTTGTAGTATGAAACTTTGAGAAGCACTGTAAAGCCAAGGCTGGGCATGGAGAAGTGGGAAGCACAGGAGGGCAGGGAGAGTTTTGATAGCATTGCTCACATTAAGCCTTCCATCCCCCAATTCACTATTTTGGCTTTGTCAGGCTTGCTCACATTAAGCCTTCCATCCCCCAGTTCACTATTTTGGCTTTATTTATTGATTTTCAGGTTGGTCTTTATATGGTGACCATTAAAACAAATTTAAAAGTTCAGCTATCCAGGAAGAACACACATTTAATACTCTTCAATGTGTATTATGCAGGCAGTTTACCAAGCCTGTCCTCAATAGATATTAAAGGGAAAAAAAAACAACCCAACACCAGAAAAGCACAGGATGAGTGCACACTGACATTAACCAAACTCCACAGAGATGGGGAAAACAGTAAGGCAGTGCATCTGACACTGAGTAGCATCCAAACACCCCATCATAAGTTTCCTAAACGAAGATATAGGCAATATAGGTCAGACAGCAATAAAAAAGAAAGTTTTAGCTTTTTCTCTCTTGTTCCTTCCCCTGAAGGGGCAAAGAGAGAGAGTTTTGACTCAAAACTCTGTTTTGAGTTCATAGTGGAAACTTCTAAAATGCCACCAGTGGTTGCTGAGATCTTTTATTCCACTTGCCCTTTCTCTTCTTCTTCCTTGTCTGTCCTTCCATTCTTTTTCCCTTCTCCTTCTTTCTGCATGTTTAAAACAAAAATGTATGATGGAGAGAGCTGATGTTAGTCACCATCCTGGACAAAATTGTGACCCACGTATTCAGTCTCCAGTTATCAACCAGGTCTTACTCAAATTTACAAAACCCACAGACCCCAGGGCTTTCAGCATCTGTAGTTCTGGAATTCTGATGTACAAACCTTTATTTTACAGTTCATAAAGCAAAGCTTAACAATGCTGCCTTCCTAATACCATCCATAGCTCTTAGTCATTGTAAATCTAAAAGGAAGCTTATTAAAAGCAGAACCTACATAAATACTGGAGGTAGATCCATTATATTTCATGATACAGTCATCTGGTGGCTAACTCCAGTAGTTCACTTCTGTTCAAGGATAATAAAAGGAAGAATGTCCCCATGACATTCAATGGCAGAAATGTCATCGCTGAAGTGCCTATGATGTGCAATTAACATTTTTAAGGAGTCATTTAAAAGGATACTGTCAAGGCTGATAGATTTGAGATTACACCAACTATCTATGCTTGGGTTTTTGCATAATTCAGTCTCTCCCTCAGAATTTCACCCTTTCACTTCTGGATATTGATATTTTTCTTTCTCCTCATGTCTACTGCATTGAGGGTATTATATGTATTTATCATTGACTTTTCCCCCATTGCAACATTATAAGGTTGTGTTACACTCATCAGAGTTTCAATCCCAAAAGTTTTAATATTTTTTTAATGCTCTGCTTCCCGCAAGCAAGCTGCTTTTTCACAATTTTCACAATTAAAAAAGTTTCATTTTGGAGAAAAAAAAAATCAGGTATGGCGCAAAAGCAGTTCAGTGTTAGGGTGGAGTTAAAAAAACCAGTCAAGTCATTCTGTATTACTAATGAAGACATTGTCACCAGCAGGATGGAGACTTCAGGTCTAGACTCAGCGTGTTTGTGTGGAGAAAAGAAGCCCTGGATCTTTGTTCCTTGGCAGTTGTATCTGACACTTGTGTGTAATAGAATGGAAAAGCGGGAAAATACAGAAGATTTTTGCTATAGTTGAAAAACTGTCTTTAAGCAAAATGTTCACGAAAGTTTCTAGGAGATACCAGCTACTTTTTAAAGATTTCATTGGATGCCGACTGAATATTTGTATTTGCAGCTAAAATGTTTCTTTTACGAGCTGATAGCAGACATCAGTTTTCAGGCAGAGTGCAGACGTTCCTGTCTGACTGTCAGGCACATGAAGAGCAATGTGTCCTCAATATTTCAAGAAGACAAATGAAGGAGACGCGATCCTACTGTTAAATGGCCTGTGAGAAAAGCAAGTGCCTACTCCACTGACAAAACACTTACAGATAAACTCCAAGAGCAACTTTGAAGTGATGACTCTTACATCTCTGGTTCTG